>NC_056626.2:129614832-129892332 GCF_002870075.4 Lactuca sativa
TATGTATATGCATATGTATAATATTAAGTATATGTATATGAGTAAGATATGCATAAGAATAAGTATATGCATAATAGCAATTATATACATATACATGTGCATAAAAATAAGTATACGTATAAGGCATATATATATATATATATATATATATATATATATATATATGATTATTATGTATATGCATAGGCATAAGAATAAGTATATGGCATATACATATTCATAAGTATATGCATATGCATTGGAAAAGTATGTACATATGTATATGCATAAGAATAAGTATATGCATATGAATAAGAACAAGTAGATGCATAAGGCAATTAAATACATATGATTATGCATATGCATATGGATTTGCATATGCATAAGAATAAATATATGACATATACATATTCATATGCATATAAATAAACATATGCATATGCATAAGAATAAGTATATGCATATTCATAAGTGTATTCATATTCATATGAATAAATATATGCATATACATGTGAATATATATATATATATATATATATATATATATATATATATATATATATGCATATGAATAATTATATGCATATGCATAAGAATAAGTATATGTGTATGCATATGAAGTAGTATATGCGTATACATAAGAATAAGTATACGCATAAAGCAAGTAAATACATACAATTATGAAAAAAATGACCTTGTTCCGAGGTCATATGGTGAAGTTATGTGTGTTCGAAGTTGAGTTGAAAATTTATAAAATGCTGAAACAAACACTTAAAAACCCAACAACCCATGTTTAGAGTTGTATAAGTCGGTGAATTATGAATAGATTAAGATGTTTTTAGAGCTTAAAAGGAAGCCTGCATAGATTACTACAATTTAGGGAAATGACCTTGTTTTGAGCTCATATAAGGAAGTTATGTATGTTCAAAGTTAAGTAAAAAATTCATAAAATGCTGAAACAAAAGCCAAAAAATCCATCAAACCATGTTTAGAGAAGTATATGTGGTTGAATTCTTAACTGATTAAGATGTATTTTGAATTTAAAATGAAGCTCACACAGAGTACTAAATTATAGAAAATAAATAACCTTATTTCGAGGTCATATGAGGAAGTTATGTATGTTCGAAGTTGTGTAAAGAATTTATAAAATGCTAAAACAAAAACAACAAAAAAAAGCAATAGCCCATGTTTAGAGTTGTATAAGTGAAGTCTTAACCGATTATGAAGTTTTTCGATCTTAAAATCAAGCCCACACAAAGTACTACAATCTAGAAAAAAATTACCTTGTTCCGAGGTCATATGAGGACGTTATGTATGCTCAGAGTCGAGTAAAAAAATTTGATTAAATGATGAAACAAAAACCAAAAAAACCCAACAACCCATGTTTAGAGCTTTATAAGTCAGTAAATTCTTAAAAAAATTAAGATGTTTTTTAAGCTTAATATGAAGCCCACATAGAGTTCTAGAAATTTTTTTAGATGACATTGTTCCAAGGTCATATGAGGAAGTTATGTATGTTCAAAGTTAAGTAAAAATTTATAAAATGCTGAAACTAAAACCAAAAAGCCCAACAGCCCATGTTTAGAGCTATGTAAGTAGGTATATTCTTAACTGATTGAGATGTTTTTTTAGCATAAAATGAAGCACACATAGAGTAATACAATCTAAAAAAAATGACCATGTTTCGAGGTTATATGTGGAAGTTATGTATGTTCAAAGTTGAGTAAAAATTTATAAAATGCTGAAACGAACACCATAAAACCCAACATCCCTTGTTTAGAGTTGTATAATTCAGTCAATTCTTAATAGATTAAGATGTTTTATGAGCTTAAAATGAATCCCACATAGAGTACTACAATCTAGAAAAAATGACATTGTTCTGAGGTCATATGAGGAGTTATGTATGTTCAAAGTTGAGTAAAACATTTATATAATGTTGAACCAAAAACCAAAAAACACATGCATCAATCCAATGCATATGTTTACTTGAAAAAAAAAAGTTTATAATTCTAATGTTTGGTAATGGGCATGATGCATTAGAAATTAAGAAACTTGTCAAAACAATCAAAAGTGTGTCATAGTGTAACAATATCAGAGTACAAATCCTAAAATCATGTAAATGCAGAAACATATGTGCAGATATGGTGCGATCAAGCTAGGCCTTTCCCTCTCAAGCTGGAGGTACTTAAAACATAAACTAAAAACTATAAGCACAAAGCTTAGTGATCTCCCCCAAAATACCCCATACCATACATATTTTGGTATATTTCAACCCCTTTGGTCTCTTTCCCTCTCAAGCTAGGCCTTTCCCTCTCAAGCTGGAGGTACTTTAAACATATTTTGGTATATTTCAACCCCTTCGGTCTCTTTCAACCGGTATCAGGTGTATTTCAACCCCTTTGGTCTCTTTCAACCAGTATTGGGTATTTTTCAACCCCTTCGTTCTCTTTCAACCGATACCGAGTCTATCATCATCCTACAGACATAATCTAGTGGGACGACAATGGTGCCTTCAACCCACGGGTATAGTGAAGGAAACTCACCTTAGTCTGTTGACAATCCAACAAATGCTTGAGCTACCACGTTAACCAATCAAATACAATCATGATAAATAACCAAGTTATAACCATAATCGGGACTTAATTCGCTAATATTGGCTACAAGGGTAAAAGACTATTTTACCCTTCCCCTCAACTCACCTAAAGGCCAAGGCACAAACTCAATGGCACTAAAAGCCCAATAACTTGCCCAAAATGACAATTATCCATCCTCATATCATGACAGTCCTTGGTCACATCGTGCGATCTCACTCGGTCCGATTCCAACTCATCGTGACTCAACTGAATCAACTCAGACATGAAAAGTCACATGAGCTGACCTCACATCGTGATAGCTTCCTCATACGTTGTGAGCTCCAAGAAGCTAACCAGAAATAGGGTCATTCAACTCTCACATCGTGAGCTCCATGTATCATGCCGTGAGATCAGTCTAAAGCCAAAAGTCCAACTTTTAAGTCCTTAATCAATTAAGCCTTGAACTCTAACTTTCTAGAAGGTCTTATAACTCCATAATGCACTACAAAGTCGATGCTTTTAAGACATATATGTACAATACATTTCTAAATATCATTTGGGTCAAAAGTTGAAGAAAAGACATCCAACTTTCATATAATGTTCCAAAACTTAACAATTCCCTAGATCTGAACTCCATATTACTCTTAAGACCCTAATAACACATAAAGTTGCCAACTTTATGGCTTCCATTATAAAACTTGCACAACCAAGAGGAAAAAGTAGGAAAAACCTAGATCTAGCCACATAGAACAATAAAGGAGGAATCTTTAATACTTACAGTGATCTAAAAATAATGTAAGATGATGATGAAGATTCCTTGCAAGCCCTAACTCATGATCACTTTCTTCTTCTTCTTTTCTCCTTCTTCCAAACCAAGAAAAACTCCAAAATGACAAAAGATCAAGAATGAATGAAGAATAGGGTTTTTTTAGGTGAAATATGGTTTGGGGTTGATAAGAAACCCCAAAATGTGTTTAGAGATGCTTAAATGTGAAGGAAAACCTAAAATGATCATGGGCTTGGGTTGCATCAGCTCTCACGTCATGAGCTACATGTCTCACTTCGTGAGACCAGTCCCAAACAAAAGTTTTCATGCAACCCATCTTACTTCGTAAGCCTCAAATTTCACGTCGTGAGGCTTCTTTTCTTCCAAAATCCAACCTTTTGAGTCCTCGAAACCCTAATTTGATTCATCCTGGAAAATGGGTGTTACACTGCAGATGCGGCTAAACTTGTACAAATATACGGATAAAGGTATCTGCCAAGGTTGAAGTTAACAACCATAGATACGGATAAACGAAAATACTAATATAGTTTTTCCATAAAGTTTGACTATAAAAGTCATTAACAAAGGTATATAGATGTACAAGTACGGATAAAAGATGAGTATGTTTGATAAGTATAAGCGTAACAGTGCATGATATTCTGTTAAATAGGTGACAAATCTTATGGAAGTGTACACAAGTACATGTAAGAATCTAAGATACAAGTTTTAAAGCTTTAATATATATATATATATATATATATATATATATATATATATATGGTTAAGTTCAAATGAGAACACTTTAATGTGAGAACATGAGAACACTACTTTATGTTACTATTCTACTATGAATTTAATATGTATAGTATTTTAGTAATTATAATATGAATATATTTAATTTTATATTGCTATTCTATTATAATATATATATATATATATATATATATATATATATATATATATATATAGTAATTTAGTAAATTCTAATGTGAATGTTAAATATGTGATTGTTCATATATTCGGTGATGAATAATGTCATAAAGTTGTACATACAAAATTTTAATGTGAATATTAATGTGTGATTGTTCGTATATTTGTTGATGAATAATGTCATGTCGTTGTATATACAAAATTCATAGTAGAATAGTAACATAAAGTAGTATTCTCACGTTCTCACATTAAATAGTGTTCTCATTTGAACTTAACCCTATATATATATATATATATATATATATATATATATATATATATATATATATATATATATATATATATATATATATATATGCATAATATAATGTTGATAACCATTTACGACACACATTTTATGACAAGCTTTTTATTCATAAAATGTCATAGCACTTCGTAGTAGAAAGATATATCATTTTTATTTGTTGTAATATATTCATAAAAATTAAAATATACCTATATAACATATTTTTACTAGTTTATTCCCATATGATGTGTTATTTAGCAAAATAACATTCATAAACTAGTCATGAATTTGTAAGTGTTTTTCATAAACCAAATAAGGTATATCACATGTATTTCCCCCCGAAATGTATAAAAGCATTAAAATGAGGTTGTAAACACCCACCTAAATGTGTGATTGTCAGTTTATTTCAAAAAACTTGATGAGAGAAACTACAACTTGACGCTTCTAAAACTAACTATTAGAACTATTTTTGTTACCTATTTACCCAAAGGAAAGTTTTGGTATAATTTAATAAGTGTGGGGTTGTTTTGTATCTTAGCTATATCATAGGGCTGATTTGTTTAAACAAATAGCTTGAATAGGATTGATTTGGTAAAGAAATTTCACATGAGGGGTTGTTGTGCTCAATCAAGGTTTGAGAATATGACTAATCTTGTAAACATTTGTCAAGGGATGAGTGGTTTTAATTCATTTGAAATGGAAGTTTAAGATGGTTTCTTCTTTTTTTGTTTACGTGCGTAGGAAAAGAAACCACCAAAAAGAAAAGAAGGGCTCTTGGTATCGGATGTTCACAGATCGAAAGAAGCAACAAAGAACGGAAAACGAAATGGTGGTGGATAAGAATTATGATAGCTGCAAATAGTGATAGAGTTATGATGGTCGAATAGCAGCACCCATAGGTAGTGGCAAAAGGTGGCAGAGTTGCGCTGGTAGCCTCGTGCTATAAATGACGAGAGGATAAGGGGAAAAGGCAAGGTTGCAATCAGGGGGTGTGTAGGCCTGTTTCAATCAACAGAAAAAGATAGAGAATGGAGATGGTGGTGAGAGAGAGAGAGAGATAGATAGAGAAAGCGATCATGAGAGTGAGAGAGAGTTTGAGAGGTGTTGCGATCGGTGTGGAAAATGAGAAAGAAAGTGACTCCTTTTATAGCCTCATGCAAGTAAGCAAGGCCATCTATGCATGTGCTTTTTCGTTAGTCAGAGACTCAAGGATGCCCATACCTTGTACTTTTAGGCAAGTGTGCACTCCAACTTCAAGGGCAAGGTAAGGTGGTGATGGGGAAGGGTTCCGGACGTGTGTATGGCTAAGGAGAAAGGCACAAGCTGATTCTTCACTCAAGCAAGGTCATAGTGCTTTGTGATGTACTTTTTCAGAAAGTCCTTAAACTTTTCTATTAGATGCAAAGTGGATGTGAGTTCAAGTTTAGGTTTAAGTCTTAGTTGTGACTGGATGTGATTGGATGCAATTGGATGTGAATGATTGAAAGCCATTGCATGACATTGCTATCAGATGCGATTGTGAACCTCGGAAGGTCATTGGGTGTGAACGAGGATGCAAATGATACGATTGCGAAAGGCAGCTGTTTAAGTTCCAATGGATACTGATTGTGAATAGGAAGACTATGAGAATGGTAATATTGGCTGCGAATATCAGAACAAGTTTAATTGTGACTTTCGGGATGGTCTTGGATGTAAAAAGTGTGTTGGCTGTGATTCGATGCGATTGACTATGAACGGTCGCAACCCATTGCAGTTATGATAAACCCGATGTGATTGTGGACCATTTCAGAATTGCTGGTTGTTGCGAATTACTAATGGATGCAAAAACTACTTGGATGCAAAGTTATCATACACGAACGTCGGAACCCAAGTTGCAATTTTTGGACTTGGATGCGATTTTCGCAATGGGTCCAATTGAGATGCAAACCTCAGAACCCATTGGGCTCTCATTGGTTCTGATGGTCTTTTTTAGATTTTCCTAGGGGTAGCAATTGATGACACGACACGACAAAAATACACGAAACGAAACGAAATTGAGAAGAAACTAAAATTCGAATTCATGTTCGTGTCAAGTGTAAAATACACGTCGTCATGTCGTGTCGTGTTCATGTTCAAAATTTGACATGAAATTGACACGATTTAACATTTTTTGTCGTGTTTTTCATGTTTGGCGTGTTTTTCGAGTTATGCATGAATAAATATTAATTAAATACATTAATTGTTATTTCATGTTATATTTGTCGTTTTTTAATTAGTTCGTTTTCGTGTTAGTTAAAAAAACCCGAGATTGTGTCGTGTCGTGTTTGTGTTACATAAAACCTTGTCATGTTGTGTCGTGTCAGACAAAAACATGACACGATGACCCGATTTGGCACCCCTAGATTTTCCACAATTGGAAGTAAGATATTATTTTATATCTTATTTTAGTTGTAATGACACGATATATTTTTTAAAAATAGGCATTAAAACTCAATAAGTCAAATTACAAAGAGATTCACTGTGACTTGATCATCTATAGTTTTAGACTTAAATTACGGGATGTCATATTCTCGGCCGCAAAACTCTCCTGAATGGTAAGAAAGTGGGCACTCTTGGTCTACCGGTCAACGATAGCCCAAATCGCATCAAATCCCTTAGCCATCATTGGAAGCTTGGTGATGAAATCCATAGTGATTTGTTCCTATTTCCATATGGGAACCTATAAGGGAGCAACTTGCCATGTTGCCTCTGGTGCTCAGCCTTGACCATCCAACAGGTCATCAAACAAAATCGAGATGCACCCTGTGGCTGATCGAATAGGCCATCAATCCTATGTAGTGGGTAACAAATCTTTACCATCAATTTGTTCAACTCCTGATAGTATATGCACATACAATGAAACCCATCCTTCTTCTTCATAAACAGAATCGGTGCTGCCCATGGTGAATTACTAAGTCTGATAAACTACTTGCCCAACAACTCCTGAAGCTGAGAGAACAACTCATGCATCTTGGATGGTGTGAGGCACTATGACACCTTGGCAATCGACGTTACGCCATGGATCAGATCGATCTTGAACTCTACCTGCCTTTGTGCCTCACAGGAGGCACACTAGGTAAATCGTCCGGGAATACATCTAAAAACTCCCTGACCACTGGCACATCTGAAACCGAAACTCTTCCCTCATCACAAGTGTCAACCACATACGCATGGTAACCGAAACACCCTTGTTGTAGATATTGTCGAGCCATGACAGCAGAACAAAAGGCCACGCCAATCTTGGTAACCTTGCCTTAAACAACAAGTTCTCACCCACTTGGGGTTCAAACTATCACTAGTTGTCTCAATGGTGCCAAATTTGCTCAACCAGCCTATCCCCATAATCACGAACACATCCCCCATAGGGATGGGAACCAAATCAATTAGATAAGACACCGTGTGTAACGCCTGCAGATTCGGGCTAGTCAATTTAGAGACAATGAGCATTAAAATGACTTTTTGATAGAAAACTATTTAGAGTAAATAATCTTAACCAAGGTATATTATATGTCTCAAGGGTTCCGTACATATAAAGAACGCCGAAATCCAAGTTATAAAGAAGAAGTTATGACATGTCAAAGTTTCGTGACAAAACCAACACGTCGTTGTGTGACGTAAAAAGTGAGTTTACGATAATGTACTTTTTAGCCTTAGCAATCTAAACGAAAGTCGTAGTATACGTTAAACTGAGAGCATGCAAAAAATGAACGTCCAAATCTGACTTCGTATGAGGAAGTTATGATTTTTCCAAGATTTGGCACAACAGTATGCAGCCCAGAGCTCGAATATTAGATCCACCGATTTTTAGCCAACACAACCTAAACGAGAATCGAAGATCTTGTTAATAAAAACTCAATGATAAAAAGATAGACGAAAACGAACGTCAGATGATGAAGTTATGAATTTTTAACGGAGTTTTCCTGTCCCGGCCTATTAAAAATATAACTTTAAAAATAAAGTCAAAAATAGCCGACAGAGTCTAAACGATAGTTGTTGAGTACGTCTCCACCTACGTGTGAATATAAATAACGTCAAAAATGGAGCTCGTCTGTGAAAGTTGCGAATTTTAGAAGTCGGGAATGTCATTTGCGAGGCTGCTCAAGTACGCACTGCATAGAGAAGAGTGCCCTGGGTACTCGCATGCTTGGTCCGGAGTGAGCCACGTCACCCCATCTGAAGTGGGACACCTGTTCTCCCCTATGTGATGCATACACAGGTACACCATGCATACCGAGGAACGCGCAACGTACCTCTGCAGGTACGCCCTGCGTAACCGAGGACTAGAGGCTATAAATAGAGGTGCGAGGGCAGCCATATTCTTCACAGCTTAAACCACTTCTTTCTTTCTCTACTCTCTCTCTCTCTCTCTCTATATATATATATATATATATATATATATATATATATATATATATATATATATATAAACCTCCCAAAACCCTCCCAAAGCCCTAGTAACCTCAAGGTGCTAAAGGAAAGCCCTAGAGCACCCAGCAAACCTCCCGGTAAGTGAGTACTATTTACCTTACTTTAAGTATAGCTTAGGTTTAAATTTATTATCATTATTATAAACTTATACATTATAAAATATGATATAAAAAGGTGTTATTTTGATATTTTTTAACTACTAGCGGTACGGGGAATCTGGTTTGAAGGGCCGCATAAGGTTGTTGGATTTTTGAAGTGCTATAATGCCAAAATGGTCTTGCCCTTCGGTGTTTCATGTCTGGACCCTCTCTGTACATAGCAGATGAAAAGTATTGTTTAACACTTATAAAATAATATCTCTCATAATTATTTGCGATAAGTATTAGACTAAAATCTAGTGGTAATAATACTAGGTTTCGTCGAAGGAAATTGTATTGTTAAGAATCAAAGCGTTGTCCAAGTTGGAATCACCACTTTACCAAGTGAGTGCATAGTTACTTTTGTCTTACACATAGATATGAAGTATTTAATATAAATTACATGTTATGTGTTCATATTATTTGTGTTCCTGATATCTATGATGGATGAACGATTTATACATGTTTTAAATGATTTAAACTGTATATGTATTTTATATCTACAAATATGTTGGGTAGAACATGGGTAGATAAACGATAAGGGATGATATATATATATATATATATATATATATATATATATATATATATATATATATATATATATTGGAAGCTGCACCACAATGTAAAAAGTTGAGAGATGAAAGATGATATAAACAATGAGAGGTGTAAGATGATGAGAAGCCTTGAACCAAACGATGGCCCAGTCATCTAGCAGAGTATAGATGACAACCATGGACTATTCTAGACAGTCCAGTAGAACACTAGCAGGCTCGCAACCTGTAGGTGTTGTGAACAGCATGTTCACCAGATGTACTCTAAATATCTTGGCAGTTGCGCCTAATGGATAATATTAGTAGTTGTGCCTAACGTTTGAACTACGTGTTCACTGGATGTATTCTAAGAACCCTGGAAGCTATGGACTTAGTGCCTCATGAAAGAACATTGGTAGTTGTGCCTAACATCGGTATCTATGGACTTAGTACCTGTTATATAAACACTGGTAGCGATGGACTTCGTGCCTATACCTTAGGATAATCCTTAGGAATGCATGAATGAAGGATAGCCGATTCTTAGGGTAGATCCTTAAGAATAAAGAAGATATTGGGGATGGGTAATTGGGTTGATTGTTTGATGATTAAACATAATAATTATATTATAGTGGGTTAAAAACCCTATATACTCACCAGGTTTCCCAACCTGACCCACTCAGTTTATTTGTGTTACAGGTGTCGATACGAAGCTACATTACACTGTGGGATTAAAGGAGATGTAAATCACTAGTGTAAATGAATGTAAGGTCTATTTACGCTTATGTTTCTGTATTGACGATGACATACCAAAGTTTTAATATAAACAACATACATTTCTTCGAAATGCTTTGATAATATCTTTATCATGTTTTTCTAGGAACAAATTCAGCAACACTTTTTTTAAAAGGAAACTCTGATTTTAAAAATAAAGCATAAACAAAACGGTCTTTTCTAACCGTGAAAATGGGGATGTCACACCGCGAATATCTCCAAAGTACAATCCTAAAAACACTTGAAAATGTGACCCCATGTTCGTTGGTGATGGAGACTCGCAACAGACACTCCAACTCCCCAATAGTCATGAAAAAATCTCTACTATAGGATAAGGATACAAAATACCAACTTGCACCTGAGTCAAAAAGCACAGGAGCAGCCAAAGAATTCACTAAGAAGCTACCTATCAGAGATACAAGAATAAGCATACATGACATAACTGATAGAAAATAAAATGAATACATATAAGTAACGATGCCAGGCGCCACCCTGGCCTCCCCTGCTGTGAGCTGAAAAGCATGACCCCTGGCCTTCGAGGCCTCAGCTCTCCCCTGGTGTCCATCTGTAATCCTCAAAGTAGTCAAGGTTGGTGCCTGCAAGAGCCCAACAGCAAGCAAAGGACATTGGGCCTTTATATGGCCCACTTGATCACAATGATAACAAATCCTGGTACTCGAGAGTGGAGCCTGCTTATGAAAATCCCTCACAAACTGCCCTTCCTTGCCACATTTATGGTGCCGAGTAGCTAATTGATATGTTCCTTCCCGTACTTGCCATAATTGCGACCACTCTGACCTCTAGATCGTGAATAAGCAGGCTTGAATAGCTTCGCTCTCGGTTGTGACTGAGTCGGGGTCATCTCTTCTCTCTCGTTTTGGTCTCAATCTCAACCTCTTTCCTCCGAACGAAAGACTGTAGCTCCAAGAGAGAACTATACCGTTGGGTCAATACAAACTTGCGGATCCCTGTCTTAAGCATGTTGAAGTAACGGGACATCTGGACCTACTCCAAAGTGGCATACTCATGGCTAAAAAGGGCTCTATCTGTATATATATTGGAGATCTCTATCACTGATTATGTTGTATGCCTCAGCAACAGATACTCCTAGGCTAATCTCTCCTTCTCCACCAGTAACACGTATTTAGTACATAACATCTCTAAAAATTGCTCCCAAGTCACTGCGGCTTTCTCCGTTGGATAATAAGCACCGGTCACCAGTTTCCACTAGTCCTTCGCCCCAAACAAATAAAGTTTAGGGTGCACCTGACCTTCTTTTCCTCCGAACATGAAAAAGTGAAGAAACAACCCTCCATATTGTATAACCACCTTATAGCAACAATAGGTTCCTTAACCCCATCAAACTCTAAGGGCTTCATTTTGCTGAAGTCCCAGTACTAAAAATACCCGCTCCCCTGAACTCCCGCATCAGCAACAACTGTAGTAGTCGTGGAAGCAGTAGCATAGCGCTTATCAAACATCTCGATCATGGTGGTCTTAGTAGACTCAAATACCTCCAGGGTCGCCTCCCTAACAGCCATGGTCACCTGGGCGGTGATCATCTCACGAATCTCATCGTTGGTCAATCCTTGCCTCATCGGCCCGCCAGTTCCTCATCCAGAACCTCTAGTGATCGACATACTGAAAAACAAACCGGAATACAACAAAAAAGCCATAATTATACTATTACATCATTATGGAATTACTAAACCCTCAGGGTTCGTGACTTCCTTGATACGCATATGGGTCATGTGCTTCCAGTAGTACATGACCATACTACCTTCATCACATAACCGTATTTGTCTCAAGGGGTCGTCACGGACCACCCGGCCACATGGCCCAACATCTAGAATATACATACATACTACACTCACTCTCTTGAGAGTGGCTAATCATTCCTCAATTTGTCCTACTATAACCCATTCTCACTCATGAAACTTCTACTAATCCTGTAGCCACTCGTGTATACTAATCATACATAACATTGGATTCGATAGACAGTCGAATACCTGATTATACCCTAAGCCCACAACCAAACAAGGAATAAGAAATAAGACTAAATCAAACATTCTCAGGCTAGAAAATCATAGTTATGTACAAATATGATGCATACACTAAGCAACCACAGTAATAATGTCAGTTCCTTATAGCATAATCAGAAACTCTCCTAGGCTAGCAGGCATCATACATCAGGGACTTCTATCATGCAATTCCTGAAGATCCTTAGCCTACATACTAGCATGCGATTTTATCATATCATTAATACACAAAACAAGTGTCGGTATCTTGGGGAACTACTTTCCTCGTTTCCGGCTGATTGTCCACATTGCATCCTTTCTTTTGGTCAATTTTTAAGTTACATTTTTGAAAATTATTTTGCAGATCCTTAGTTTGAGTCCGCAATCACACGAGTTTTCATCTAATTCTCTCAAACCAGGGCTCTAATACAAACTTTTAACATCCCAAAAATCAAGAGAAAAATTTCATTTTTAAAACCATCTTAAAAATCCATAATTCATACAAACATAGTTTCGAAAACCATAATTATAAATCAGAGTATCCTAAAATCGTAAGTCAAATAAATATCCAGGATGATATGCACAATCACACCTTCACCTTGCCCTATCCTCTGATGTATCTAAAACCATAAAATTAAATTGTAAGCCAAAGCTTAGTGAGTTTCCCCAAAGTACCACACACAATAACATAATACAATGCACGTAACCATGCCTACAACATTAGGCTGGACCACCACTGAACCTTCAGCTACTAGATGGACCGCTCCTGAGCCTACAACATAAGTTAGACCGCTCCCTCAGACCTACAATATCAACTGGACCACCCAAGTATCTTGGCCTTCAGCACAAAGCAGGACTGCCTCAACCCAACAGAACAATAACATGTAGACATGTGCAACGTTAACCAATTGCTAGCAAGTACATGTAATCATACAGATCTACTTATCTAACATATCACCAGTGAATATAGGTAATCATACATATCTATCAGTCTAGAACATCACTAGCATAGAATCATACTATATACCAGGATACATAACCTAGTGGCCTAACATTGGTGCCTTTGACCCATGAGTACAGTAAGGAAGACTCACCTCAGAATCTGAATGATAGTTGAACTGATCACTGCTCCAACCATTGGCTCTACAAGTCACCTATACAACACACAAGGAACAAGCATCAATTTACTATTAAAAATACCCCAAATGACCTAAAGTAAAACTTAGTCAAAGTCAACGGTCAAAAGTTAAAGGTCAACCTTTAGCTGATCGCCATATCGTGGCCATCCTTAGCCACGTCGTGGTGGTGAAGCGACAAAATAGACGACTCTTTCCCAATCGCCACGTTGTGGCGAACTAAGGCCATGTCGTGTACACTGGCTTCCTAACAACTTAATGGGTTAAGTCATTTTATTCGATTTTAAGGGCTCCAAAGCTCAAATCTGGTCCATTCTATGGTCTAAATGGATAAAGTTTCCAACTTTATCCCTTAAGACTCTCCAAGAGATAAAGATCTCAACTCCTAGGTCCAAAAGGTCAAAAACACAACATGGCTTAATCGTTAAACACTTAATCTTGAAGGTCTCTTGTCCAAAACTTCTAGAAGGGTTCCTAGCACCATTACTAACATAAAAATTCATGCTTTTCGGACATGCATGTCCAATGCATGTCTTAAACTTTTATTAGGTCAAATGTAACATTCTATTTTTGAATTTAAATAAATAAGATTAAATAAATAAATAAATAAATGAACCTAAGATGTAAATGATATTTTATATTATTTTATTGAAGCCCTAAATCCATAATAATTTATGAATGTTAGCCATGTGATTTAAATGTCACAATCTTTGGAATTTTGGGGGCTAACTGTAATTTTCGGAGTCACCTTGTAAAGATTTATGAAGGCAGATGTTGTTTGGTAACTATAGGGGTTAATTTGAAAAGATTATGAGTGGAAGGGACTAAACTTGGAAGAATGAAAATAAGTTGAATAAGGAACACGAGATTAAACTGGTGCTTTTTTTTCCCTCTCGTCACATCTCCTAACCCTAACCCTAGCTCTCTTCAGATGCTGCCATGCGTGATTTTTGACAGCCGCCACCGTGGGGAAGTCATCCAGTCGCCGCCTCCTAGCCGTTGTTGAAGTCGGAAGCTACTAAAGCCAAATCGCCGGTGAGTTTGCCGACAGCGATGAAGAGCATCGCATGGGACGTTGTAATCATGAGATACTGCCGTTGCTATCGTTCGTCAGCGAGAACCCAACCTCCGTTTCCTCCTCTGCCATCACTCCTTCTCACCCGATTTCCGCTCCAAATCAGCTAACTCGTGCCGCCGCCGTTGACGTCGCTCCTTACGACTGTTTCTCTTCTCGGGAAATATCTTCAATAGTCGCTACAGCGGACATGGTGGTTGTGGGTACTTTTTGTAGTGTTTTCCTGTGATTACGAAGTGTGTGTGTGTGTGTGTGTGTGCATTTTCTGGCCAAAAGTGTGGGTAACCACCTTGGCAACCAACCATGGTGGTTGCCACCATATAGCCTCCTTCTGTTGCCACCAGCCACCTCTGAGGTAGCTGTGTGTGTGTGTGTGTAATCGTGGAAATGTATGTATTGTAATGGTGTGTCGTTGGTTGGACAATTCTCGGTTGGAAGTTAAACAAAATCCATCACCACCACCATGAGGTGGTGGCTGCCACCGTAAGCCGCTATCGACCACCATCGCCCAAGGTGGCAGTGGGTGGTGCTCGACCTAGTGAAACCCTATTTAGCCTAAAATTTAGCTTTTGGACCTAATTGGCATGTGTTTATATTGGAAACCCTAATTAGGCTTTAGAAAACCGTAATCTTGGAAACCATCATTTGGGATTTGTCGGGACCCGCATTTTGACTGTTAGATTGGAATTTTGAATTATGTCCGACTAGATGGTATGAATCGACTAGTGGAGTGATGGACTTAATAGGTTAAGTAAGAACACTTAACCCGATGTGGCAGTGGGTGGTGCTCGACCTAGTGAAACCCTATTCAACCTAAAACTTATCTTTTGGACCTAATTGGCATGTGTTTAGATTGGAAACACTAATTAGGGTTTAAAAAACCCTAATCTTGGAAACCATCATTTGGGATTTGTTGGGACCCGCGTTTGGACTCTTAGATTGGAATTTGGAATTATGTCCGACTACATGGTATGAATGGCCTAGTGGAGTGATGGAGTTAATGGGTTAAGTAAGAACACTTAACCCTAATCGTCATTTCATGTGAGAAACCCTAATTTTGGTTGGGCCTTGAGTTGGGGCTTTCTATTGGGCTTTGGTGACTGGGCTATTGATGGGCCATCCAAGAACAAGTATATGGACTAGAATATTTGGATTTGGCTTTAGGATACGGCCCATTGGAAAGGATTGGGCCCAATTTGGAAAATTGGGCCATAGATGGGCCATAATTGGGCCTTGATGATTATAAGATATTGGACCTTTGGAATGCCAAGTGTTTGGACAAGAATAAATGGTTGGGCCTTAAGGTAAGACCATGTAGAGGTTTGGGTCCAATTTGGAAAATTGGGACATATGTTGGGCCTTGGATAATTGTTTGGCTTTTGGGTCTTCAGAGTATGAGTTTGGGCCTTAATCTTCGGCTAAGCTAGGTTAGGGGTAAAATGGTCCTTTTACCCTAAGTGGGGATTTTAGGGTTATGCATTGGCAACCAAATGGTTGATTGGGTTTTGTTTTGATGTTGACAGTTCAGGAATCTGTCAGCCAGCAGTCAGGGTTCGTCTGCAATGCGAGGTGAGTTTCCTCCTGGTTTGAACGGATCGAGGGAACCAATGTCGGACCGTGTAGTTTACATGTTCTTGATAGGAACACAGATTGTGGGCGGGGCCCGTATCTCATTATTACCTAAGTATAGATATCAGTCATATTGTTGGATTGCAATACTTGTTGTTTGTGTGATAACTGTATGTGTTGTTAGGAATGCGAGTGTGGGCGAGGCTCGTATCTCATCATTAGCTAAGTGTGGGCGGGGCCCGTATCTCATAGAGTGTGGGCGAGGCACGTATCTCATCATTAGCTAAGTGTGGACGGGGTTCGTATCTCATAGCATTATTTGAGTATGTATATAGGATTAATTGATAGATTTGGCTATGCTTGTTGTCTGTGTGATACTTGTATGATAGTAGCTGAGTGTGGGCAAGGCCCGTATCTCATAGTTAGCCAAGTGTGGGTGGGGCCCGTATCTCGTAGTTAGCCGAGTGTAGGCAGGGCCTGTATCTTATAGTCAGCAAAGTGTGTGTGTGGGGGGGGGGGAACTATATCTCCTAGTTAGTGGAGTGTGGGCAGGGCCGTATCTCCTAGTAGAATGATTATGTGTATGGTATGTGATAGTTTGGGCAGACTCACTAAGCTTCGTGCTTATAGTTTTCAGTTTTGGTTTCAGGTACTTCCGGTAGCAAGGGGAAGAGCTCGAGATGATTGCAGTGCATACACCATTTGTTTTTCCTAGGATGTTTATACTCTGATATATATATATATATATATATATATATATATATATATATATATATATATATATATATAAATATATATATATATATATATATATATATATATATATATTTATGATAAATGTTTATGATAATTTGAAAAGAGTTTTGATGTAATACTCTAATTGGTACTACGGCTTATGTTTTTGGATGAAATGCTTTTGGTAATTATGGTTCTTTAATAAATAAAAATGAAATTTTTGGACTGTATTTTTGGGATGTTACATCAAAAAAGGGTTAATGACAAAAATTCCATGCATAACACCAAAACTCATTCCTACTTCAGGTCCAATGCACCAATTACTCCAAATAGCTTGGAGATTCACAAAGTTGCAACGTTCATGAGATCTCACCATTCAAATCCATTAAGACATGAAGAAAAAGGACAAAATCTAAAAGATCTAGCTACTTAGCAAGGAAAAGGTTGGGTCTTGGACATTCACCAAGGTCCAAAAGATATGTTAGACGTTGTAGATGATGCTTGCAAGGCAACCCACCACACCAAAGGCTTCCTTCTTATTCAAAGATCACCAAAAACACCAAAATGAGTTCACAATTGCGAGATCTTTACATTTTCCGACAAAGGTTAATTGTTTGGAGGTTAAATAAGTAAAAGGAAGGAGGAAAATTATAAAAAAAAAACCTACAACATTGATTTCCGCTCCTGCTCCTTTTTTTCTCTCTCTGCCACATGTCAAACCCTCATTTGGTGGGGAGTTTTTTCTACCCACTTCACTTTTTTGCCATAATTTTTTTTCTTTGAAAAAATAAATCTGAAAAAACCAAAGTCCTTAAAATTTAATTCTCTATAAAATGAGCACAATCATGAAAATTTGAATATATATATATATATATATATATATATATATATATATATATATATATATATATATATATATATATATATATATATATATATATATATATAATAGAAAAACCTAGAAACAAAAGTTCTTCAAAAGTCATATAAATTTAAGGTATACGTCTACTCAATACACTAGTGATTTTGTAAAAAAAATCGAAAATAAGTTTTTGAAGTATTTATTTTTAATTTTAAGAAATATTAAGTTTTTTTAAAAAGTTACTAAACATAATATGATCCAAAATGTGATGATTTAAAATATTTATGATTCGAAAAAAAAACTTATGATTCAACTTGTTTATGATCCATAATTTGTTATGATCTAAAAATATTTATACTCAAATATTTTAAATCTTTATTTATATCTTTTATGATTCAAAATTAAATGATTCAGAATATATAATGATCGATATTTTTTTTGAACAAAAACTATATTTAATTGAATATATTATTGATCCAAAATCATATGATTAAAAAATCATTTGATTCAAAATACCACGATTCAAAATTTATGATCCAAAATCAATATGATTAAAAGAAAGTATGAACAAAAAATATTATGATTCTTAATATTATTTTATTTAAGATATATATATATATATATATATATATATATATATATATATATATATATAGAAGAATCATTTGAGAACTCGTACTTTCTTGAGAACCCGAGAAGTAATTAAGGGTTGTTAGATTAATGCATTGTGACAGTTTTGTAAATACTTGGGAAAAAAAAGACACGGGGGCATCTAATTAAAATGAATCAGGGGAATTTCAGGGATAACACAGGTCAGACTATTTATCCCATCAACCTTACCCTCCCTCTCTTTCCCATCGTCTTGCCTTTCCCTCCCTCTCTTTCCCATCGTCCTTGCCTTTATCTCCAGATCACCGGATTTGTAACAAATGCTCCGACCATCGGTAGTTTATCTGTTGCCTCCAGTTTCCTTGATGATTAAACCTACAATCATTTCTGATGTTAATGAAATCGATTTCTACAATCGTGGGATCTTTATCACTTTCCTTCGGCCCTCATGTTTCATCCAAGCAATCAGTACAATCGTTTCTCGATGTTAAGGAAATCGATTTCTACAATCGTTTCGCATTTGGTTTCCGCCATCAATTTTGGCCCTCACTGTGTTCTATCTTTTATTTTGGCAATATGTTGTTTTTAACATATCTAAGTTCAAAAATCGTCATCTAGAATCAACAATATGACCTCGGAATCCAAGGCTTCGTCTGCCATTGACGATTATGAAGCTATTGCTTCTGGTTCCTGGTGAATTAGGTAATCCATTGTCGCATCTAAGTTAATTCTAGTGATTCGAGGAGAGATATTTTGTTCTTGTCTAATGCTCTTAACCTTGGGAGTAGTGATCTTATTTGTGAGGTTTGTTTGAATTTTAAAAGCATACATCGTTTCAATCTTATGCAACTTGATTGTAATTTTCTCAATATATCAGCCTATAACACTAATAAATATTGTAATGCAATGAAATGCCTTGTTTAATCGTATTTTCTATGTAATTCAATCGGACTTATTGAATCCTTGATATCGGTGACATAATATTGTGTTTGTATGTATATTTGATCAGGTTAAGCTTCGTGATGTTGACAGTGGAAAAAAGTTAATGAAGTATGTTTTTCTTTATTGTATGTATGAAATTCAACAGATTTATTGATATTTTAAATTTCTTGTATAATTTAACACAATCAAAAACAATTTATAGTGTTCTAACTTCTCATATATGTTAATTGTTATACAAAATATTTGTTGAAGTCAAGTCTTTCACATACCTATACACAAATGAAGAAACTAACATCATTGTGTTAATGGAGTAAGTTTTTTCTTTTTCCTTTTTTTTGAAACTTCAATCAGTTTACCATGTTTCTCAATTCTCATATACTTTTTGTATCAACCTAAAACTTTTGTCCAATTAGATGTACCCAAACACTTATTTGGTGACACTCTTCCATATTTAAAATGTCATGATTCATAAACCAATTTCTTGTTTATAGAATTTGGTTTAATTTTCAATTTTCGTCTATAAGAAGATAAAATGTCAATAAAATATATTATTCTCCCTAATAACTAATGAGATATGATCTATACGATTTTCAATATCTTGATATAAGTAAATGTTTAATTGTTACTCTGATTATTAGAAAATAAGTAAATGCACAAACTTTTGGGGTACTTAAATTAGTGCAATACTCATAAACTTTTGTAATTTAATCTTTAATTGTTTACTATTTAAAAAAACCTTAAATATGAACTAAAATACTTGTTCTTAACTATTGGAATTCAAGTATGTTTTATGACTTGATGGGTTTTATGCATAAGAAACATTCCTATGTGCTCATACAAACCCTAATGCTTGGATCTAGGTTTCTCTATTGTACATGCTTTGATTCCAAGACTTACAAACCTAGATCTATCATATATAATTCAAAATTATCATAAAGAAAACAGATCTAGTTGGTTTACCTCTTTCAAGTAGCTTGAATCCTTGTAGTCTTCTTGATCTTGAGCTTAGAGTCACAAATGTAACTCCTCTAATGTTTCACAAACCCCACAAGCAAGAAGGCAATATGAGAGAGGATGAGAGAGGTGTTGAAATTGGCCTAGGGTTCTCTTAGAATCAAGTGGTAGCTGATTTCCATAGCCTAGGGGTCTTATTTATACTGCTGGTTGCTAGGGTTTCAGCCTAAACCCTAATGGACAGCTTAATCACCAAGCAGCCTATAGAACCTTCTAGATTAGGGCCCTTGGACGAAAATATGATGGATCCCCATCATAATTTCGTTCCCCCTTAGTCCATTAGGTTCTCCAGCCCAAAACTCAACTATCATGCATTTGACAGTTTATACCCCTTTATTTAGTTAATCTCTTTTAGTCACCAAATTAATTCCTAATTAATTTATGACTAATACTAATTATATAAATATGATTTCTCCTTTAATATATTATTCTTATAATATATTAATAAACCATAATATTCTCTCTTTCTCCTTAAATTACCTTGTCAAGTTGCTTTAGAGAAGGCAACCCAAAAGGACAATGCACAACCGGGTCAAGTACATACCAAATATAGTTACGGGTTTAGACACTATTCCAACAGTCTCCCACTTGGATAAGTCTAGTAACTATATCTCACATACGACTTCAGAATCTGATTAGCAATCGTAGCTCTTATACTTCACTGTCAACTCTGATCAACTTGTCCTTCAGATAAGGGATCTTATAATCATCCGTTCTAGATATCATGCTAAGAATGCTTATTGTCCAACATTTGTTCCTCGATTTCTGATTTGTTTGACATAGAATTTAGTTGAACACGTCAACTTCATTCTGACCGGGCCCGGCACATAAGTCAAACCAAATCATGAAATGGCCAAGATATCACTTTTATTCTCATAGAATAAAAGGAACATATCAACTTCGACTCATATGCATCCATTATTCACTAATTGAATCATGCACAACAATGTGTTTTATAACATCAAGTTACTGATGCGTTTACACATCATCAATGCATAACCAACCAGCAAACAACAACCATATCTCTACGTTTAAAGACTATATGATATTATAGCTCTGCGATCACTTAAGGTAAAACACCACGCAGTTATACAAGCAAACTCGGGTTTATTCCAATGCTCAAATCATATTCATAAGCACTCATGAACTTCGCAACAAACCTTTTCTATGCACAAAACCTTTTAGACAATCTACAAACAATTCATGACAGTCTTCATTCATATCTACTTCCAAAATATGACCGACTGTGGATTGTTTGAATAATCCTATCATTCAGGAAGTCAAAACATGCAAAATGGAAACAATAGATAAATAACCAACACAAGATAGTAGCTTTACTCATAAATAACACAATTTTATTTATTCATCAAATGTCAAGTACAAACTATCTATTACACGTTTCCTATATAATCCAAACTTATATCATCCTTCAGCCTAATGCTCCTAGCGTGCTGCAAGTGTTTGACCCTACTCAGTCCCTTCGTAAGGGGATGTGCTGGGTTTTCTTCTGATGATACCCTCTTCACAACAAGGAGTCCCTCTTCTACCCGATGTCTGATAAAATGGTATTTTCTGTCGATATGTCGAGATCTACCATGATCTCTCGGTTCCTTGGTCAAGGAAACCGCTCCTTCATTATCACAGAAAATTTCCATCGGCTCCTTTATGGATGGCACAACTCCAAGGTCTCCAATGAAGTTCTTCAACCATATAGCCTCCTTTGACGCTTCGCTCGCCGCAATGTACTCTGATTCGCACGTTGAATCAGCTACGGTCTCATGCTTGGAACTTTTCCAAGTCACTGCTCCTCCATTTAGAGTAAAGACCCAGCCCGACTGCGATCGGAAATTATCCCGATCCGTCTGAAAACTAGCATCATTGTACCCTCGTACCCTTAATTCATCACTCCCACCGAGGACTAGAAACCATTCCTTGGTCCTTTGTAGGTACTTAAGAATATTCTTAACTGCAATCCAATGGGCTCTACTAGGGTTCCCCTGATATCTGCTGACCATGCTCAAAGTGAAGGCCACATCAGGGCGAGTACAAGTCATAGCGTACATGATAGAGCCTACTGCGGAAGCATAAGGTACTCGGCTCATATCAGCTATCTCTGCCTCTGTACTCGAGCTCTGAGTCTTACTCAGCTTGGTATTGCTTTGGATTGGTAACTCCCATTTCTTGGAATTTTCCATACTAAAACGCTTTAGTACCTTGTCCAAGTATGTATCCTAACTGAGTCCTATCAGTCTCTTCCCTCTGTTTCTTACTATCCTTATTCCCAGAATATAAGTAGCCTCTCCGAGGTTCTTCATAGCGAAACATTTCCCAAGCCAGGACTTGACCTCCTGCAACGTTGGGACATCGTTTCCTATGAGCAGTATGTCGTCAACATACAATACGAGGAAGCTCACTATAGTCCCACTGGCTTTGACATACACACAAGATTCATCTTCGCTTCGCAGAAAGCCAAACTCTTTAACCTTCTCGTCAAAACAAAGATTCCACCTGCGAGACGCTTGTTTCAATCCATAAATGGATTTCTCAAGCTTGCATACTCTATGTGGATGCTTCGCATCGACAAAACCCTCTGGCTGATTCATGTAAACATCCTCAGCCAACTTTCCATTAAGGAAAGCGGTTTTCACGTCCATCTGCCATATTTCGTAATCATGAAATGCAGCTATTGCAAGCATTACCCTAATAGACTTTATCTTCGCAACTGGCGAGAAGGTCTCATCATAGTCAACTCCAGGAGTTTGAGTAAAGCCCTTCGCAACTAATCGCGCTTTATAAGTATGCACTTTCCCATCCACGTCCGTCTTCTTCTTGAAGATCCACTTTCACCCGACTGTCTTACGACCCGGTACATTATCAACCAAATTCCAAACTTGGTTGTTGTACATGGATTGAATCTCACTGTCTATCGCCTCTTTCCATTTCGCAGACTCCGGGCCTGCCATGGCTTCCTTGTAGCTGCTAGGTTCGTCGAAATTTACTAGTGTACTATCACTAATAAATGTATCCCCTTCAGTAGTAATATGAAATCCATATAACTGGGGTGGAACACTAGCCTTAGTGGAACGTCGAAGAGGTAAGGACTCGTTAACAGGTTCAACAGGAGTTTCCTCCTCAACTTGAGTGCCAGTGTTAGAGGTTCCTTCATCGCTTTGATCTTGAATATCTTCAAGTTCAATTTGCCTCCCACTGTCTTCTTGGCTTATCAATTCCCATTCTCGGAAAACTCCTCTTCTAGCAACGAAGACAACATTGTCACTCGGTCTATAGAAAAGATAGCCAAAAGACTTCTGCGGATAGCCGATGAAATAACACTTCTCACTATGAGGTTCAAGCTTGTCGTAAGTGTCTCGTCTTACGAAAGCCTCACAACCCCAAACCTTAATATGTGCCAACGAGGGAGCCATCCCTATCCACATCTCGTGAGGAGTCTTGGAAACCTTCTTGGTGGGAACTAAGTTAAGGATATGGGCGGCAGTCTCTAAGGAATACCCCCAGAAAGCTATTGGTAACGAAGTCTGACTCATCATAGAACGAACCATGTCCAACAAGGTCCGATTACGTCTCTCAGCCACACCATTCAATTGTGGCGTCCTCGGAGGCGTCAATTGCAAAACAATTCCGCATTCTTTTAGATAGTCGTGAAACTCAAGACTTAGGTACTCTCCTCCTCGGTCTGACCGAAGCATCTTGATTTTCTTGCCTAGCTAATTCTCCACTTCATTCTTAAACTCTTTGAACTT
Source organism: Lactuca sativa (assembly GCF_002870075.4). Classification (NCBI taxonomy): domain Eukaryota; kingdom Viridiplantae; phylum Streptophyta; class Magnoliopsida; order Asterales; family Asteraceae; genus Lactuca; species Lactuca sativa. The sequence goes on from NC_056626.2 coordinate 129,638,975, forward strand.
TTCAAAGGTTTCCGAATTTTTCTTGATTAAGTAGATATATCCATATCTGCTATAATCATCTGTAAAAGTCACGTAGAAGCGGCAAGCATCCCTTGTGGTGGATCTATAGGGCCCACACACATCGGTGTCTATGAGATCCAATAAACCCTCACCCCTTTCACAAGTGTCAGTAAAGGGTGACTTGGTCATCTTCCCAAGTAAAAAAGATTCACACGTGTCATCGTCCCTAAGGTCGAATGACTCCAACACTCCATCCTTTTGGAGTTGGACTATGCGTTTCTTGTTGACATGGCCAAGGCAACAATGCCACATGCATGCTTTGTCTAGACTAGTAGACGAATCAATATTAAAAACATTATTTCCTAAATTATCAACAACCATCACAGATTCATAAATCCCATTACAAGGTAATGCATTGAAATAAAAGACACCATTCAAATAAACATTAATAGAACCATTACTATTATCAAAAGAATATCTGAAACCTTGTCTAAACAACCCATGAAATGAAATAATGTTTCTTGCCATATCTGGCGAATAACAGCAATTGTTTAAATCTATCCCTAACCCATTACTCAACACTAAAGAATAAACAACGACTTTGGTCACAGACGACGATCTTCTGTTTCCCATAATCAGGTTCATCTTTCCATGTTCCACCTCCCTACTTCTTTTTAGGCCCTGCATATCAAAACAAATGTGGTAACCACACCCTGTATCAAGAACCCATGAAGTAGCAAATGATGAGTTATTAGATTTAATAGAATACATACCTGCAAAGGTGGGCTTAATCTTCACATCCTTTATATCTTGCATATACTGAGGGCAGCTTTGCTTCCAGTGGCCCTTTTGGTGACAATAGAAACAATCTGCTTCCTTGGGATCGGATGAGGGTTTAGCAGGGCCTGCTTTGGTCCCACTTGAGGACGAACCATCACGGGGCTTCCCCTTATGGTGGCTCTTACATGGAGCCTTCCTCTTTTTACCCTTTCCTTGACCTATTGCCATCACAGGAGTGGCTACAGCAGGGGACGGTGCAACATATTTGTCTTTGAGGTTGCTCTCAGCAGTCCTCAAGAGTCCTTGGAGCTTGCTCAAGGAGACCTCCTCCTTGTTCATGTGGTAGGTCATCCTAAACTGGTTGTAGCAGGAGGGCAAGGAGTGGAGGATTATGTCAATAGCCAAATCCTCATCAAACTTAACATTAAGTTTGAGAAGACGATCAACACACCTCTGCATTTTCTGCAAATGAGAGGTTAGGGATTCTCCACTCCCCATCTTAGTGGTGATCATGTTAGGTGCTGTTTGTTTTTTCTGAGGCAAAATGTCTGCAGTCTGCGGACCACATCTGTAGACCTCTTCAGTAGAAGAGATGGACCAAACGTCTGCAGTCTGAAAAAAGAAGACTGTTTGTTTTTTTAACATCTGCAGGCTATTAAAATAAACTGAAATCTAAATAAACTGATTTTTTAAAACTTCAAAGTGATTTTTTAATATTTTTATGACTTTGTTATAAATAATCAACGAATCTAGATCAACTTTTATGTATTATTGTATAAAAATAAAAATAAAAATGATATAAATTAACGTATATATTTGATAAAAACCAACAACTTTGGTTGCAAAGTTATAAGTAAACATTATAATTAGTGATCAAAAAATTTGATACATAAATGGATGCAAATAAACTTTGATTTTTTCAATTAAATCCATTAAAAACGTACCATAAATATTTTCTTGAGAAATTGACGATATTGTATGAAATAATGTTTTACAAAATTTGGCAAAAAAATATAAGAATATATTATGATTTTTTTGTCATATTTATATAAACAACTTCAACGACTATTATTATAATAAATTTTTATTTATAAATTTGTCAAAAATATAATGTTTTTATCGTCGAACGTTTTTTTTAAGTTTTGTAATTTTTTTTTTTCAAATTGTTCATCATTAATAAAGTTGGAAAAAAAATAAATTAAAAAAAAACTTGAAAAAAATAAAGATATATATGTTTTTTTAGGCTAGAAGATGTCTGAAGATGTTAGAAGACTCTGGTCCACGTCTGCGCCAAGAAGAGGACGCGCATACATTTTTAGGTCTGCAGTCTTCAAAAAAACAAACAGTCTGCGAAGGCTAATGTCTGCGCGTGGTCTGCGCGGCGCAGACAGAAGAGGTCACGCAGATCTGCGGACAAAAAACAAACACTACCTTAGTAATTATCTCATAGCGCTCTTGCCTCGCGCTCTGGTGATACCTGTCCAGCAAATCCTGATGCATTTCATACGGATACATGTCTTCATAGGACTTTTGGAGTTCGAGGTTCATGGTGGCCAGTATGATGTAGTGAACTTTCGTAGCATCACGCTCGTGGGCCTCAAAGGAGGCCAACTCTTCAGGAGTAACAACATATGGGATGATCTTTTCAAGCTTTTCATCGAGGACATATTATTTGTCCTCGTAGCGTGTGATTATGCGAATATACCTCATCCACTCGTTGAAATTTGACCCATCAAATGTCACTTTCTGACACAGGTTCATCAACGAGAATGACCCAGAAGCGTTGTTGTTGTTGTTTACAGACATCTGAAAAAGAAAGGAACAAGTTTGATTAGAAATGAATCCCTAATTAAACACCCAAATGAAAAATTAGGGCTAGGATCCAACAACATTATTTACAACTTAGAAAGGGATGTCGTACTCTAAAAGTAAATAATTTAAAGGTAAGTGAATGACGATTCACTAATTCTCACCATGAAAAACGAAAAGGCAATTTAGGTTTTAAATGTATTGAAAACTCCTAGATCTTTGAGATTCATTGAACTTTTCAATGGCATGTTTAAATCTCGATATGCATTTCAAATTTGCGATTGGGATACCAAGGATCGCAAACAAATTGTGAATAACCATGCGAATCAACATGGTGCACTCAATTTGTCTATCACCTAATCAATGTGTCGGTAAAACACACACGCTCCATTGATCTATGACAAACATCGAGTCACCCTTCGCTGCCAAGGTCATCCCCAAATTAATGTGTCGGTTAACCACACACGCTCCATCAACGTTTGACAAGGGTACGAAGTGTAATTCCATGGATTAGCATCATTTTCACATTTTACCCTAAAGTAACTAAGATTGGGAATTTGAAAAACATGTAGTTACTTTGTATCTTACATTATACTTTTAATGAGGAGAGGGTTTCCCTATCCTACCTGTTCGGCTAACGACCCTCCACCAGTCAAGCAAGCGGTGGGTGTGAGTGTACACCCATTAAGCATCATTTTATAGGCAGCAACCTTATACCCACCTTATAGACTGGCTTCGTGAATGAGACCTACTAACGGTAAGACTAGCAGTTTAAGTTAGTTATATATATATATATATTAATTAATTAAGCTTGTAATAATATATATAATAGTACAAGGTTGAATTTTAAACTTGTAAAATTCTAAGGGTTTGAAATTTAAATTATTCAAAATTAAACTTTTAATCACAAAATTCAAATCTCAAAACTTGAGGGCAGGTTTTGAACTTTTCAAAACATAAGGGATCAAATAATAAATAATTTAAATTAAACAATTAATTTCACAATTATCTATATTTGACCTAATCTTATTTTAGTCATTAGATAATTATCAAATAATTTTAAATAATCCATATTTATCATATAAACAACCAATATTCAAAAAGATTTGAAATTATCTATTGTTTTGGCAAGGATAATCATTTAATTAAGATAAAATTTGGATTTTAACTTCAAAAAATGATTTAGGCATCAAATCCAAGTCAAAACAGCAGCTAAATCCCGAAATACCCTCTATCTAACGCACAAACTCGCCGAGTCAGCACTGAACTCGCCGAGTAAGGGCCAACTCGCCGAGTCTAGATACTGACTCACCGAGTTGAGTCGGGCAGAGGCAAAAAACTCGATTTTCATCAAGTAAAACAGTTAAGCATGACATACAATTGAAACCAATCAAGGCTCTGATACCACTGATGGGTTTTATGCATAAGAAACATTCCTATGTGCTCATACAAACCCTAATGCTTGGATCTAGGTTTGTCTATTGTACATGCTTTGATTCCAAGACTTACAAACCTAGATCTATCATATTTAATTCAAAATTATCATAAAGAAAATAGATCTAATTGGTTTACCACTTTCAAGTAGCTTGAATCCTTGTAGTCTTCTTGATCTTGAGCTTAGAGTCACAAATGTAACTCCTCTAATGGTTCATAAACCCCACAAGCAAGAAGGCAATATGAGAGAGGTGCTGAAATCGGCCTAGGGTTCTCTTAGAATCAAGTGGTAGCCGATTTCCATAGCCTAGGGGTCTTATTTATACTGCTGGCTGCTAGGGTTTCAGCCTAAACCCTAATGGACAGCTTAATCACCAAGCAGCCTATAGAACCTTCTAGATTAGGGCCCTTGGACGAAAATATGATGGATCCCCATCATAATTTCGTTCCCCCTTAGTCCATTAGGTTCTCCAGCCCAAAACTCAACTATCATGCATTTGACAGTTTATACCCCTTTATTTAATTAATCTCTTTTAGTCACCAAATTAATTCCTAATTAATTTATGACTAATACTAATTAAATAAATATGATTTCTCCTTTAATATATTATTCTTATAATATATTAATAAACCATAATATTCTCTCTTTCTCCTTAAATTACCTTGTTAAGTTGCTTTGGAGAAGGCAACCCAAAATGACCATGCACAACTGGGTCAAGTACATACCAAATATAGTTACGGGTTTAGACACTATTCCAACAATAATCATATGTGAATCTCATTCGTAAGGAAAAAATATGTATCATACTTTCATTTGTAAGGCAAAAAATAGCATGCTACTTTATATTTAAATGAACAATAACACGTAAATCATATGTAAATCACAAGTGAATCATATATGAATTACATGTGATTCACATCTAATCACATGTAATTTACATATAAAGCACATGTAAATCACAAGTGAATCACATATTAATTATATATGATTCACATGTAAATCACAAGTGAATCACATATTAATTACATGTGATTCACATGTAATTCACATATGAATCACATATAAATCACAAGTGAATCAAATATAAATTACATCTATGCATTTTGTGTGTGTTCTTCGTTAATTATTTTTTAAAATTTTCTTATGAATTTCACATTTGAATCTTATAAGATACAATCATGTGTGAATATCATATTATATAATCACATGTAAATCTAACATGATATATATATATATATATATATATATATATATATATATATATATATATATATATGCATTTTTGTGAGTGTTCTTGAATTAATCATTTTTATTTTATTTTATTGTAGATTTGCAAGAATTTTTGGAAAATATTGAGAAAGTGAAAAATAATAAACTGAAGAAAATATGGAAATCTTGATACGAAGACATGAAAACGTTTTAAAATTCTATATCATTTTTTTTATACTTTATTTTGTATTGAATAAAATATTTGTACTGTTGTGTTTATAGATTAGTAAATAAAAATGGATTTTAAGAAAAAAAATTTTACTTACAAATATTATAGTATAAGAAATAAACATATATGCACTTGAAAAAATATGCATATATGCACCTAAAACGTTGACTTTTTTAGTTAAAAAAATACATTTTTTTTAAATATTCCAAATTTTTTAAATTTATTGATTTTTAAAAATTTACTATTTTTTAAAATATTACTGTTTTAAAAAAAATATCAATTTTTTAAAAAAAATCATGTTTTTTAAGAAAAATAAAAAAATATGAATTTTTTAAAAAAATCAAAAATTATTTTTTTTGTAAAAAGAAATCTAATATTGATTTATAATGTTAATTTTTAAACCTTTTTATTAATATTTCCAATAACATAAAAAATAAACATTAAATAAGATTTATAAGACGACGATTAGGGTCGGTCCAGACGGTGGGCAACCCGGGCGACTGCCTAGGGCCCACGTCCATAGGGGCCCCAAAAGTTATGGGTTATGTAGTGTATATCTATAAAAAAAATTATTATCTAAATGATTTTTAGAGCCTAAAGTTGGTTCAAACTCAAACTAGCTCAAAAGATAAATAATTTTGCTTGCTTGTTATTGGTAATTGAACACATTTATAGTGAAGAATAAATATTTTTTTAATCTTTATTATATTTGTCTTTAAGGGGTCATTTTTTTTCCTTTCGCTCCGGGCCCCATATACGTTTGGACCGGCCCTGGCGACGATCATGTCCTTAATAAGTTAATTTTAATCTAACACTCTCTTTTTAGTTCTCGAATTTTTGAAAAACTATAAGTTTTCAACGGAATATATATATATATATATATATATATATATATATATATATATATATATATATATATATATATATATATATATATATATATATATATATATATATATATATATATATATATATAAAGACTTTTTTTAATAATAATAATAAGGTTGTTATGACTTATGACTAAATATATGTTTAGTAATTAAAGGGTCTCTATACATATGCTTTTTAAAATGATTACGATAACTTTTAAAATAAAATAATTTAAGATAAAAATAATTAGTTAATAGTAGATATTTGGTTCTTGATCATGATCAATTTTATTTCAGTATTTTTTTGATGATTTTCTTAAGATTTGATTAATTAGATTAATATATTATCCACCAAACACAAACACTAGTAACCTCCAAAATAGTTATGACCAAATAAATTGTGTTAGGCCATGCAGCAACCACTGAAATGATTAAGGAAAAGAAACAGAGGAAAAGGTGGTACCCCATAAACAACCGCGTAACATCCATACTCATTTATTTCTTCTCTCTCACACGTGCACATCTAGATAAAAACCCTATTCATAATAAGTTTGTCTTTTATTATTATTTTTACTATACTTAAAAACTAAAATACCAAGATAATTTTATTTTTATTTTTGAAAATCAAATATCAGGATAAAATGTTCGGCTAACCTGGCAAAGTGGCAAAACTGTCGAAGTTTCAGACATTTTAAATTCATATATTATTTTTGGGTATCGTATATAAATTACTGATAATATATAATAAATAGACAGCAAAGATTTTATTTTTCAAACGTGTTTCCTGATTTTTGAAGAAATGTGGAAGACAAAATTGCTTTTGGTGCGTGCAACCAACCGTGTCACTCACGTATATATCTTTTATTGTCTTTATGGTCCAAAATTTCCACCCATTTGATTACTTTTTAACCTTTTGTGTCTTATTCATAAGTATTTTTTTTCTTTAAAGAGACAGAAAATAGCTCATGTTCAAAAACTAACATATTTTATGAGACACATTAAATGTAAAGCAATGCATTTTCAACTAATTTTAACTTATAGTATAATGTTTTTTTTTTGGGAAATCGATATTTAAGAGCATATGTTATATATGTTATGAATTTATAATCAAATAAGATATTTGTTTATCTGAATTAGAATTGATTTCAAGTAATATGATCCTTTATTTTAGGGAAAATAGCAAAAAATTCACTATATTACCACAAAATTTTGATTTTGATACCGAGTTATTTTTTTCTTAATTATATCATTATATTTACATTTTGTTACAATATCAACCAAATAACCGGTTCTCACTGTTCTTCTGGTAATCACTTTTCACGAATTGCAATAAAGTCATTAAGTTTACCAAAATTTCGATTTTGACATCGAAGTTTCAAATTGCAAAAAAATCACTATATTACCACAAAATTCTGATTTTGACACCGAGTTTCTTTTTCTTAATTATGTCAATACATTTACAAGTTGTTGCAATGTCAACAAATTGACCGATTTAGGAGATGTTATTGTGGCTTAAACGCGGAATTTGTACAATAAATAAATAAAGGTCGCTCTAATGGTTCAAACTCACTTATAAGTCAGCGAAAAGGGCATAGTCACCCTTTCAGGATATGTTATTGTAGTTTAGAAGCTCGATTTGTACAACAAGTAAATGAAGACCCCTACAAGGTCGATTTTGATCGACCTTGTAGGGGTCTTCATTTACTTGTTGTACAAATCAAGCTTCTAAACCATACTAACATTTCCTGAAAGGGGGAGTATGCACTTTTCAATGACTTTTAAATGAGTTTGAACCACAAAATTGACTTTCAAATACCATTTGTGAAGGAATACTTTAACGAGTATTAAACAATAAACATTATAATAAAAAGTGTCACCTAAAAGGGTGATTGCACCCTTTTCACGAACTTTTAAGTGAGTTTTAACCACTAGATTGACCTAAAAAGATATGTGAAATTTGGTTCAATGCAAACGTCAGACACCATTTGTTATAATGTTTATTATTTAATTCTTTTCGTCTTCATTTTCTTGTTGTACAAATTAAGCTTCTAAACCACAATAACATTTTTTAAATCGGTCAATTAGTTGATATTGCAACAAAATTGTAAATGTAAAGACATAATTGAGAAAAAAGAAAATCGGTGTCAAAATCGAAAATTTGTGGTAATATAGTGACTTTCTTGCAATTTGAAACTCGATGTCAAAATTGAAATTTTGGTAAACTTAGTGACTTTATTGCAATTCATGAAAAGTGGTTACTAGGAGAACATGGAGAACCGGTCATTTTTGTTGATATTGCAACAAAAATGTATATATAGTGACATAATTAAGAACAAAAATAAATCAGTGTTAAAATCAAAATTTTGTGGTAATATAGTGACTTTTTTGCTATTTTCTCTTTATTTTATCATAAACTTATGAGATATTTTCCAAAATTTTGATTTTGAAAACATTTTCATTAATAACTTTAACTAAAAAAAGATTCCCCCGCGTTGTGAGGGTTGGAATAAAAAGTAAATAAGATACATCTTATATAAAATCTATCCATGTTACCACATATTAGCAATGTACTTTGAAAAATCAGCCCAAATAAGTAGAACTTCCTAAGTACAATCTTGTAATAACAATTAGAAGAAGTATAAATATAATGCTATAATCAGCAACACATTACACATCATTCATATTAGAAATCATACTTATAGTATTTTAGACAAAAACAACCAAAAATATGGGGTGCAGTGGGTTTTAGTAACTCTTTACTTTGGCTACCATCCACATTTGTTTGTCAAAAACAAAAACACAAATGGATGTATTTTTTAATGGAGGGAACAAAAGCGAAATATTTTAGATAAAAACTAAATCTCAATAATATGTGGTTACATCTCTCACTCATTTCTCAGTTCAACATCACCCCTTCTCTACCGCCTCCTTCACCGTTACAAATGGTCACTTCATCCCCTGCTGTAACATCCCGTGTATTAAATAAATAAATAATATTTAGCGGGGTGTGGGTGTTGGGGAGCCAATCGATATAATTTTTGTATTTTGGGGTTAGACGTGTAAGTTTTGGATTTAATTTGTAAAGATTTCTGAGGGCAGGGGCTATTTGGTAAATTTTGGACCTAAATTGTAATGAAATTATGGAATCAGGGGTTAAAAGGGAAATATTGGATTAAATTTGAAGAAGATATGGTGGGGAGGGGCCGATCTTGTACAAAGTTGTAAAGTTTGAAGGGAACGCGGGTTATACCCGGTGCTCACTTCCGTCACCTGTTACATTGCAACCTAACCCTAGACGAGTTCATCCGCCACCACTATTCTTGGAAGACTCCTCAGCGCTGCTTGCAAGTAAATTCGTCCGTCGTCGTCGCTGTAGTGCCGACGATGGTCACCATCACAATGTCTGCTGTCGGAACTTCGTAGGCAGCCGGAGAACCGCCGAGGTACTAGAATCAAACCCACTGTGTTGTCGATGTGCGAGCCATGGGCCATTGGAGATGCTCGGTAAGTCACCCGTAACCCTTCCTTCCCCTTTCTGTCTCATTCTTTTGTGGGTGTGACGCTATAATCGCCACTACCGCCGTCGGTGGCGATGAGGGGTGTTGTTTGTGTTTTTGTTGGGTCAAAATATGGTTTATACTTTGCTTTTCTGGACAATTATATTTTTATGTAATATTTTATGAGCTTTCAGTCTAGTTTACGGTTAGATGGGGTTTACGGTTGAGTTTACGGCCGTAAACCCATTTACGGCCCATGTCCACCAAGCCCATGTTCCCCTTGTATAAATATAGGTGTTAGGGTGTGAGGAACATATTGATGAACAGAAGAGAACATAGGAGCTTATATGTGTGTGTGTGAATCTTTTGTATCTGGAACTTTAATTCTAATCAATTCATACAGAGATTCATATTCTTCTTCTTCTCCTTCTCTTCTATTTGATCTGAAATCATCCGTTTGATTGGGATTTCGCACCATCAAATGGATCTGACTGATACACAGGCAAATTAGGGACTTACAATTGGTATCAGAGCTTGGTTGTATCAATCAATTTTGTCAGATTTGGAGCATTATTTGATCTTATTTTCGAAATAATTTTTTGCGTTTTCGAATAGATCTCTGAAAAATAGGGGGGTTTGTTCTTCGTGTTTTTTTTTAAAAAAAAAAGGTTTTTGATCGAGTTTTGGAGCTTCAAAGTCGAAAAATCGGTGTTTTTGGTCGAAACCTGCGAGGATGTGGCGGAGTTTACGGCCGGCGGCTAGGGTTTCAGAGTTCACGGCCCGGAGTTTGCTGTCCGAGGTTCACGGCTCGGAGTTTGCGGCCTCGGCCTCGGTGGTTTACGGCCTCGCAACTCGAACTTCCTCTTCGCATCGCAGCTTCATATTAAAAAGGGAAAGCGATTTTGGAGTTCCTAGGAATCAAACTCGTGACCTTCAACTCATAAGCCAACGCCTATTCCATCTGATCCAACCTGCTGGATGTTCTTTTCCTCCAACTTTTAATTCTTAAACACTCGTTATTCTCGGTTTAAACTTTCAAGATTTGACACTTTTAACCCAAAATTCAATTTCATTTAGTTTTTTTTTTTTAAAATTCCTTTTCATCCAAAATAATATATATATATATATATATATATATATATATATATATATATATATATATATAATCATTATAATAAAATAAAAAAAATTTAATAAATAAATTATATTTTGATTTTTGTCTTTTATTTTTTAACTTTTGACCTTAAATTTTGACTTTGACTTTCAAGTTTGACCTTTGACTTTAAACTTTGACTTTTTCGTTTAACTTTTAAATTTTCAAATTTAGTTTTTTGTTTGACTTTTGAGTTTAACTTTTTAAATTTGACTTTTATGGTTGACTTTTGAGGTTTATAGTCAAAGGGCATTTTTAAATTTAAGTTTGACATTTAAGTTTTAGTTTAACTTCTAGTTGTGCTTTTTAATTGATTTTAAGGTCTACGAGGGAGTTGAAAACATGAAAGATAGTCGTCAGGATATGTTAAGACAAAATTTCAACATTTTCGATTATATCCCTGGAGAAACCCTCGAAACTCAGGTGCAACGATTTACTACACTTACTATTGAGATGAATATAGCTGGGATCTTCTTGTCTAAGTTTGAGATAAACAAAAAGCTACTGAATTCACTTCCAAAATCGTGGGATATGAACGTGTCTATCATCAAGAAGACAAAAGATCTCAATCATCTTAGTCTTGCTGATGTAATTGAAGAACTTGATGCTTTGAAGTGTAGAAAAACAATGAGTTATGAAAACATTCCGGTCACTGAAGTTACATGTACTCCAGCTTGTGAAACTACAATTAAATTTCTTCGGGAACAAATTGATTTATTAAAAAGAGAAGTTGAGGACCTGAGATATGAAGGATATCAACTTAGGAAAGGACAGAAACCCCTGAAGGCTGAATTAGAAGCAAAAACCAAAGACTTTAGGAAGCTTCAGGAAGAGTATAGCAACAAGTGTGAAAATTATGACTATATTAAGAGACAACTTGTTGCTTTAACTGAAGAACTTGAAACTTTGAAAAGTAAGTGTGGAAAAACAGACGCTAGTTTCAAAAATTATACTGCATCAAGTCAGGCAATCGAGTCCTTATTTGAAACCTAATTAAAATTTAAAGATAATCAAAACAAAGGTCTAGGGTATGATAATGTTCATCCACCTTTCAATCATAACTACACATCCATCCCTATGACCCAGGAAGAAATTGACAGGGAGGTACATCTTCGATATGACAAACCAGTTGGGTTTGTGTCAGGAGGTATTCAGGTAGAAAATACTAATGTTTCTACTTCATGTGCAGGTAAAGTAGCAGAAGATGAGAACAAGGAGAGCACTACTGAACAAACCAATGACTCTTTGAACTCAGAATCTGTCGCTTCAAATTCTGTTACTCTTAACAAACCTGCCGTTGATAAATATAGGCCTCCAATTCTAGCGCAACCGAGTGTCTACTGTAAGTGTGCATCTGGGATCAATAAGAGACAAGGCAAGGATACGCCACCAGGGGCAGGAAGAAACAACTTCACAGTGAACAAAAGGACATGTTTTCACCGTGGAACACCTGGACACATTGCCAGAAATTGTCCTAATCGTGTGTATGTTCCCTACTACGCACAAGGATGGCAAAACTCACCAAGTGGGAGATACTTCAAAAGAAACCCTTCCAGGTCACGTCCAGGCAATGGTGATTGGAACGCGCACAAGGCAAGGAATCCAACTCCCAAGGGCAAGAAGGGAATGTCGGCCAAGAAGTCCAATCCAAGAGATGCTCCCGTGAAGCCAAAATCAAAGTCATCTCAACGGCCGACATCAAGTTCCAAAGCAAGTACTGAGCCACCCATCAGATCGAAAAAGAAATGGGTTAAACCCAACTACAAATGGGTTCCAAAGGCTCACTCTCCCAAATCAACTAATGACTCTAATATTTCTTCATCTTCTGTTTGTGATAAACAGGATATGTCATGGGAGAGAGTACCGTGCAAGGATGACAAAGGTCGACCCGGTTTCAAAATGGACTGGGTTCCAAAGACCAACTGATCCCGCTCTGTGTCGGAGCAGCTATGGAGGCATATCATAAGACTTCGGTTTGTTGGTAGTGGCTGTTCCTGGCACATGATAGGAGACATCTCTCAACTATACAACACTCAGACATTTGTTTGAGAGCATGTGTCCTTTTGTGGGAAAGGAAGAAAGGAAGAGATCACTCATGGGGTTAGTGCTTAACGGCATGAAGAATTTTCGGATCTATCCTGAGATTACGGGTGCTGTTCTCAGAATTTCTGGATGCAAATTCAATCAGTGACTTACGGTTTGAGTTTTCTTCTCTATACTCCTGAGTTTTTCTTAAGCTGGTTCGCTTTAAAGATTAATTTTTGTTTTAGGATAGTTTAAATTTGTGCATTTACTTTCGTTTCTCTCATATGCACAAATTTAGTGGGAGAAATAAAAACAAAACAAAAATTAGAAATTTTTTTAAAAAAAATCCAAAAACATTACAAAATCAGAAAATCAAAAAATTATGGTGTTAATGGAATGTGCTTGCAGGAGATGTTTTGGGAAGTGATATAAACATGTGATAACAGGCAATCTAAATCTGTGTAAGGGACTGGATCTGAATTGTCTAGGCTCTGTGTTCGATGCGCTGGTAGGCACGAAAGATTTTAAATGGACTTGACTAGGAAGATTTAAAACTTAAGTAATTCAAGGACTTGACTAACATTGACCTAGTTAGATCCGTTTAGCCTGACAGTACGACGCTCGTATAGGTTGAGCAGGGAGATATACATGAAAATCTACCGATCACATTAAAAGAACTCGTATCTAGAACTGTGGATTAACTTTTCCTTGATGTGCAGATTCTGTCCTTAATTCTGGGTTTGATGGGGTGACTGGGGAATTCCGATAAACTAGGTATGTAGAAGGTTATTTTCTTTCTTTCTTTCTGTTAGTCATATGTTGCCTCCTCTGCGTGATCGAGAGATCCGACCTGGACTGTAACATATGCAATTCTATTTCTCTGCATCTTCTATCTATTCAATTCTTTCCATCTGTTATCCATATACTGTCTCCTCTACGTGACTCAAAATCCGACCTGGTACACAGTATATGCACCATTCTCTTCTCAATCCCTCTAAAAACCTCAGTTAGTCATATGTTTCATCCTTTGCGTGATTGGAAGAGATCCGACTTGGATGTACATCATATGCATTCTAAATCTATCTTCTCTCTTAATAATTGTCTGCTCACCCGGTGTAAGGAGTATTTTGGAAGTCCTTGATGGCTGGAGCATGCCAGGAAGCGGGAAACACGTTCTAGTACAATTAAAATTTGAACACATATAGATTGTCTGTAGATCTCACTGCTCAATTTAGGTGGACAACAATATCTTTGGTCGTCGTTAGCTGAATGGTCCTTAAGGAATATTATCTAGGAACTTAGGATCTCATTGTCTTGTCACTTATAGTATGTCCTAATTTTGTCACAATCTCTCGTGTTTAAGTGGACCACAACACTGGTGATTGACCAGATCTATTCATGAAGGGAGAGGTATTGATAAACGGATAAAGGCTGTCTAAAAACTTTGATCCCAAATCACTCTTAAAGTTAGACATCATTTTATTTTTGTTAAATTTGTTCATAGTTTCTTCTAATTTAAATATTAGGGGGAGAATTAAAAAAATTGAAGAAAAAAGTGTTATTTCTATTTTAAGTTTTCTTTTATTTTTTGTTTTGTCTTGAAAAGTGATTTCAGGTATAGATAAGACCCATGAAGATTGTGTCGAAGATTTCTGAGCCAAGGCTTCATCCGTGAGCATCGAAGAACTCTTATTCGAAGGAGCAAGAAATAAAGATTATTCTTTCAACATTCAATCCTTCAACCCCAGAAGCAAGGTGAAGAAGAAATTGAAGATTATGTGACGGATTGCATTGAAGCCTCCTCAATCAGTCTGCTGCTATCTATAAACCTGCTGAAGTGATCCAGAAAATTATTTCTCTCTGAAGTTCTCTCTGAAGATTCTCAAGCTGAAGGTGTCATCTTTCAAGAATCAGTACATTAAGCATCCTCACCCAATGTGCGTTCAATTCCAAATCTTGAAGAATTTCCCAAGTGCTCAAGATGAAGTAATTCATTGAAGATAAATGCTGAAGCCAAGCTCTCGGTGAAGATTGACAAGAAAAGCCAGCTACTTTTTAGGGGGAGCTTGTTGGGTCAATTAAGAAAAGAAAGTTATAAACCAAGGGGGAGATTGTTGGGTCAAAATATGGTTTATACTTTGCTTTTCTGGGCAATTATATTTTTATGTAATATTTTATGAGCTTTCAGTCTAGTTAACGGTCAGGTGGGGTTTACGGTTGAGTTTACGGCCGTAAACAGGTTTACGGCCGTAAACCCATTTACGGCCATAAACCCATTTACGACCCATGTCCACGAAGCCCATGTTCCCCTTGTATAAATATAGGTGTTAGGGTGTGAAGAACAGATTGATGAACAGAAGAGAACATAGGAGCTTATATGTGTGTGTGAATCTTTTGTATCTGGAACTTTAATTCTAGTCAATTCATACAGAGATTCATATTATTCTTCTTCTCATTCTCTTATATTTGATATGAAATCATCCATTTGATTGGGATTTCGCACCATCAAACGGATCTGACTGATACACAGACAAATTAAGGACTTACAGTTTTTCCGGCGACGCCCACTGCCTAAGAGGTGGCTGTTTGGGCGCATGCTAGTGTGTGATGGTTGTTTTGGTATTTAAGGCGTGGTATATGTGTATATGTGTCCGAAAATCCACTGCCACTAGCATGAGGTGGTGGCTATCGCCTCCTGCCACAGCTTCGCCACCACCAACCGCCGTGTGGAGGTGGTTGTGTATATACATTGTGATGTTTTGAATATGTCTAGTGGTTTGAGATTTGTTCTAGCATTCTGGAGGAGGGTTTGAGGGAAAAACCACCACCGTCGCCGTGAGGTGGTGGTTGCCGCCGTAAGCCGCCGCCGACCACCATTTTCCGAGGTGGCAGTGGGTGGTGCCTGGCCTAGTGAAACCCTAATTGGCCCAATTGTTTATTATTGGACTGGGCTGGTTCGTTATTGGGCTAGAAACCCTAATTAGGGTTTAGAAAACCCCAATTTTGGGTTTGTTGGTTTGGGCCTATTAGGACCTGCATTTGGGCCAGTGGACTGAAGATATAACTCATGACAATTCTATTATATGATGGCTTAATGGAATAACGGACTTAATGCTTTAAGTCCTTAATGGGTTAAGTAAGAAACACTTAACCCTAATTGTCATTTTATGTGAAAACCCTAATTTTGCTTAGGCCTTAAGTTGGGCCTTTTTATTGGGCTTTGGTGTTTGGGCCATTAGTGAGCCATCCAAGAGCAGTCATGTGGACTAGAATAAGTTCATGGGATTTAGGGTAAGGCCCATGTGAGGGTTTGGGCCCAATTTGGAAAATCAGGCCATAGTTGGGCCATTAGAGGACTTTTTGTGAACCCATTTGGTATTGGGCCTTGGTGGGCCCATTGGGCTTGGGTTATTCTGGACCGGATTGATGGACCATATCTGGACCTAATGTGTGAAGGTTTGGTCTTAGATTCTTATGGGGTTAATTGTGGGTTTGACTCAGTGTTAGAAGTCGGAGTACAACAGCAGCATTTATAGGATCTGTCTGCCATCCGAGGTGAGTCTTCTCACTATACTTACCCGTGTGGTAATTTATGTGTGACCGGAGGGTCTTATTCGTGTTATTGACCGGAGGGTCTTAATTACATTATTGACCGGAGGGTCTTAGTACATTGTAGACCGGAGGGTCTTATTTGTTTATAAAGTGTTATGTGTTATCGTGCATACTGTCTTTGTGACTTATGTTGTTATAGTAATATGTGTATATGTTGATCTTATGTGCTTACTTGAGTTGTGCACTTGTTTGTGTGATATATGTATGCTATATTATGGGATACTGAGACCGGACTGGAGGGTCCAACGAGTTGTGAGACCGGAGGGTCCTCACTGAGATCGGACCGAAGGGTCCAACGAGCTGTGAGACCGGACCGGAGGGTCCAACGAGCTATGAGACTGGAGGGTCCTCACTAAGACCGGACCAGAGGTTCCAACGAGCTATGGGACTTGAGGGTCCTACTGAGACACATAGACTAGAGGGTCTTACCGAGTTATAGCCTCGAGTGGCTAATGTGATGTATGTGGTATCTTGGGGAACTCACTAAGCTTCGTGCTTACCGTGTTATGTGTTATGTGTTTCAGGTACTTCTTAGGATCACGGGAAGGCATCGGCTTGATTGTACACACGAGATGGAGTTGTGTTAGAGGATCCTGGATTTTATTTAAATAATTATGAACATGTGTATTTGATAATTGATATATTGAGATCTTGTGATATGTGTTGATGATATTTATGTGATTTTAAAAATGAAAAATTTGTATGAAAATTTACGGTGTTACACCTGCTTTGCTCTGCCACTACGATCGTCAATGACACCACCTATTGAACCCCAAATCGCCTGTTTTCCTATCGATTTATGATTGGAGTTGACTGGTTCGTTGCTACCTCCTGTTGTTTTTAAAATCAACCCAAACATAAACAACAAAAGAGTTATAGACTATTCCTTTACCAAGTGGACCATGTGTATTAGCAACATTTTAGTCTTCATTCATAACCTCTTGGTAGTAGTATATATTCAATTCCATAAGAAATCAACTAATCACATACCCAAACATATGTTTAAATCTTAAACATTAAAAAAGATAAAACAAAAAAAAAGTCACCCCAAATTCATCAGCTACAATGTCTCCAGATCCATCTTGTTGTGGAATAAACCTACATGGACGATATTGTGCAGCTAAATTTTCTTGATTTTGTTTTCTAGAATATAACTGTAGAAAATCCTACAAATCATATAATAAAATAATATCATGACGAAATATTTTTATATAATGCAAAAGTAAAAAAGTATACATAGTTTAATCACAATAGTAGGACTATGGTGACCTAGGTCATGTTTTGATGGGCTGTTTCTGTATCACCTTCTTCATAAACTATAACAACAATATATTTATTAGGGTTATTGTCACTATGGCCCAACCAAATTTTGTTTTGGTTTAAAAGGTCCCTAATCTTTCTTGTTTACATTCTTAGGGCATAAAGTTGATATTAACCTGTTTATTTAGTCACTTTGACCCATTGTAGTCGGTTTTTGTTCCAAATTAATAAATAAATTCATTTTCATTAAATGATATGGCTGCCACATATGATTAGGATTAGGATTAGGGCTTTATTTCCATTACCAATTTAGGGATACAATTGGTAGTCCTGTTGCCTACTCCACATCTAGCGTTCCATATTTCTCTATCTCTCTCCACCCGATTTGGATTCCACTTATGTCTCTTAACCTTGGTGGATAAACAAGTATGCAATTGCGGCTATGGTGACTGCGAATGGGTTAATCGTCAACGTTACTGCCCCATGGAGAGAACCGAACTCGGTAGTGGCAACGAAAGTTAGGCAATTTTCAATGGAGGTTCGTAAGTTTCAAGCCCAGTTGAGGGGTATCGGCTATAAGAAGAAGAAGAGGAAATGCCCTAAGCAGCAACAACAATAAGAGCAGGTTTTTTGAGACATAGGTGACTAAATATGTGTTCTTTGTTTGCAAAAGAAACATTCTTAGGAGTTAGATTCGTAACTAAAGTGAATTGAAGTTTGTGTGGTCTAGTTTTCTTAATACGCTTATCTTGGATTAGTGTCTAAGTCCATAACTATTTTGGTATGTACTTGACCCGATGGTGCATGGTCCTTTTGGGTTGCCTTCACCAAAGCAACTTGATAGGATGAATTATGGAGAGAAAGGATTAATTATGATTTATTAATATATTATGAGAATAATATATTAAAGGAGAAATCATATTGTTTAATTAATATTAGTCAAGAATTAATAAGAATTAAGTTTTTGGCTAAAAGAGATTAATTAAACTTAAGGGACTGGAATTGTAATTATAAGATAATTGCAATTGGGCCATGGATTACTTTATAATATAAGGTTGGACGAATTCTATGGGGAAACCCATTAGAAATCGTCCAAGGCTTGTTAAGGAAGGAGTCCATGGGTTGCTTAGGGCTTAAGCATCCAAATTAGAGTTTCCTTGTTAGATAACCCTAATAGCCTCACTATTTAAGGACCCCTTGGGCACCAAAAACGTGGGCAACTGAATACTTTGGGTTTCTACACGTTTTTGGGTGTTTCTTCTCTTCTCCTATTCATCCTCTTGCTCTTGGTGTTTGTGAACCATTAGAGGAGTGACATTTGTGACTCTAAGCTTTCTAAAGTCAATACAAGGAGGATTTGAGATTGTTATTGCTACATAACAATCAAGGTATGATCTAAACCCTAATTCATATGTTAGATTGATTATCATATACTAGATCTAGGGTTTATATCTTTGGATATTCAATTGAATGTTCATTAGACAAACTAGATCCAAAAGCTATTAGGGTTTGCATGTACACCATAGGAATGATGTTTTGCTCAAAACCATCAGTTGTATCAGAGCCATACCTGTTTGTTTGATGTATTTGATGCTATTGTGAATTATCCTTGCTTAAAATTCGAAATTTAAGGTTTCTGGGGGCTGAACTCGCCAAGTCCATAGATGAACTTGTCGAGTCCATGCCTGACTCGACGAGTCAGCTGGTCAGAAAGAGGGAAAATTGGGATTTTGTGCTATTTTGGCTTAGGATTATTACCAAAAACGTTTTTAATGAATAAAATCTGATTTTTATTGATTTTGGGTGAATATCCTTACCAAAATAGAAGATAATTACCAATTAATCAAATATTTGTTACCTTATATGATTAGATTTATTTATTTGAATTATTTGGTGAATTATCTTTCAAGAATTTGGACTAGGTCAAATTAGATAATCACCAATTAATTGTTAATTGCCTTATTTGAATTTTGTGATCTAGAATATTCTTGACAAAGTTTGGAAAAGTTTCAAATAAACCCCTTTAGGTTTTATAGTTTAAATTTGAACTCAAAAGTTTTGTTTTTGAAATTTAAGTAGTTGAAACCCTAATGTTTTGAAATGTTTCAAAACTTGCCCTCAAATTTTTTTTTTGAATTTAAAAGTTGATTAAAAGTTAATTTAGAAATGTTAAATTCTAAAACCCTAGTATATTGTTTTGAAAAGTTCAAATCACACCCTTATGGTTTTATTAATTAATTAAAGTGTATAATTAAAAGAGATTTAATAAATCCATAAAGTTTTGGTTTACAATTTAATTTAATTAAAATGTATAATTATTAAATTTGACCACCTAGTATTTTAAAAGTGTAAAATACACCCTATACTATATATAACATTAAAAGTCTAATATTATATATATATATATATATATATATATATATATATATATATATATATATATATATATATATATATATATATATATGTATGAGTAAATGTCAGTCTTATCGTTAGTAGGCCTCATTCACGAAGTTGGTCTATAAGGGGTGTTTAAGGAAATTGCCTATAAAATGACGATTGAATGAGTATCCACTCTTACCCACCGCACTCTTGACTAGTTGAGGGTCGTTAGCCGAACAGGTAGGATAGGACAGAAACCTTCCATTATAAGTATAATGAAGTACAAAAGTAACTAAATGCTTTTACAAATTCACAATCTTAGTTACTTTAGGCAAAAGTGAATTGATGCAGTTCCATGAAATTACACTTTGTACACTTGCGAAGACGTTAGTGGAGCGTGTGTGGTTAACCGACACACTAAATGGTTCTAAGAAAAGGTAGCAAAGGGTGACTCAATGTTTGCCATAGTTCGGTGGAGCGTGTGTGGTTAACCGGCACATCGAATAGGTGAATGTAACATGTGGGGGTACCATGTAAGCCTGCATGGTTATTCACACCCGCTTTGTGATCATCGGTATCCCAGTCACAAACTAGAGGGGCATATCGAGATTTAAACATGCCATTGAAAAAGTTCAATGAATCTCAAAGGATCTAGGAATTTTCATAGATTTAGAACTTAAATTTCCTTTTCGTTTTTCGTGGTGTAAATTGGTAAATCGTCATTTACCTACCTTCAAATATTCCGCAACTAGATTACGACATCCCTTTTCTAGGTTTTAGAGTATTGTATTGGGTTCTAGCCTTAATATCTCATTTGGATGATTTATTAAGGACTCAATCAATCAACTAACTTGAATTTATGTTCTCCCGTTTTGTAGATGTCAAAGTACAACAACTATGGTCTTCCCAAATCCCGTGGAACAAGCTTTCCACATGAAGATGATATTCCACGATTCGATCAAGGAACAAGAGATCATGTTTCACTTCCTCCACCTCCTCCAAATATTCTCCCTAACCCACAAGTTCGAAGGCTTGAAAAGTTCAAGCTCACTCAAGCCCTTTTGGCAAGTAAACATGAAGAAGGAAATTCAGTGTGTGCACATGTCCTAGAGATGAAGTCACATATTGATAGGTTAAGAATGTTGGGATCCGTTGTCTGTGAGGAGCTGGCTGTTGACTAGGTTCTTCAGTCACTTCCTAACTCATATAGTGAGTTCGTAAGAGAGTACTATATGATGAAACACGATGTAACCCTTATAGATCTCACCTACATGCTTATTGCTGCCGAATCAGCAATGGTTTGGCGCGCTGGAAAAGCAAAGTTGATTGGTGAATCTGCCTTCCAGACATCTATGGATATAGGCAATGGCAATGAAAGGCATGCCATGATCGAAGAGTTTGATCATAAGAGAAAGGCAAAGTCTGAAGTAGTTCCATGTGCTGTTCCAAAAGAGTCAATTTGCTTTTATTGCCAAGAGAAGGGGCATTGGAGACAAAGCCGCCCTATTTACCTAAGAGATCTAAGATATGGGAGGGTCAAAACGTATGACTCTACTTTAGGTAAAATCCATTAGCTAACTCTTTTAAGTTCCTATTCTAGATTCTTAATACATGATGTGATAAGATTACATTTCGATGTTTTGTAGGATCAAAGAAAAGAGAGGAAGCTTAAGGGAAGAAGTGAGCGGAATCTAATCGTGAAGAAATGGATTTCAATCGCATTACTTGAAGATTAGATTCTTGAGCTACTACTTGGAGTTAGAATATGATTGCTAAGAAATACTCCCTCCGTCCCAAAATTATAGTCCATATTTCCTTTTTGGTTTGTCCCAAAATAATAGTCTACTTCTAAAAATAAATAACATTTTTACCAAAATACTCACTCATTATTACTTAACCAACTAAGCATTTAATGGAACATTAAATACAAAGTAAGGACAAAACTATCATTTTATTAAATAAAGTTAGTGGTAATTAATGTTTTTCTTAATCTGTGTGTTTTTTGTCTGTGGACAATAATATTGGGACGGAGGGAGTATGTATTAGCATAGTTTTTCAATGAATTGCATTGTAAGGACAAATTTTTCCGCAATAAAATAATTTTTGATTTTATATTATTTATTTATCCTTGTAATGGCGTGTATGAAAAATTGATGTTTGAATGTTTCTATTATTAGCAATAATGGATTTGATTCTTAATTATGTTATTTGTGAAAATGTCGAGGTTTTACCAAATAGGGAGAGTTTCTCATCGCCCAAGTTTCAATTGTACAGAAACTTGGAATCATGCAACTTGGTTGCGCGATGAATGAGAAATTTCATATTTGGAAATTAGACTAATTCGTTGACAAAATGTCAAGTGAAGGACTAGGAGATCAAGTACACAAAGTTGTGTGTTGATCAAGTCCACCACATGAGTAACAAAGATATTCCTCATGATTTACTAAAGGTTTAGTAAATATGATTATACTTATAAGATTAAGTGTAATTATGAATTGACTGAAAGAGTTTAAATCAATAGCAGAACGAATAAGAAGAATCAAGTAGGCAGAAAGATAAAAGTTTCTCTATTCTAGGAAGAAGGGAGAGTACCTTTTATTATGTTTTATGATAGGTCTTAATGATTAAGAACCATATCTCAATTGATCCTCTAAGTGAGTCTTAGTACAATTGTATGTCTGAGAAGAGGAATCAAGAATTGAAGAAATGGTTAAATCAAGAAGTCAATCATACTTCGTTCCAAAAACAAGTCTTAGAGTTAAGATTGTGACATTGAGTGACAAGTCTTAAGAAGGTTTATAACATTTGAAATTGGTAAGTTGTGATGTCTTAGATTAGACAAAGACCAACGAGGACCAATTTTATGAGGTGTTTTTGTCTTGATAAAAGCTACACTAGCTCTTGAATATTTGTTTGTCGAGAAATGTTTATTGACAAGAGAATCTTATATGTCAAGGAGTCAGTGGGAGTCTTAATGGTCTTGAAAGGTTTCAAGAACAAATCAAGAATAAACCTTATCGATCATCATGAGCACACGACTTGAGGTTTATAACCTATCGTATTGACACTATTTTGTTTCTGTGCCATTCCAATTGAGTTAATTATGCATGTGAGTTCTATGAGTTCTCATTTGAACACATAAATGGCAAGCACCTTGATCAATGAAAAGTACATTGATAGGAAATAGTGAGCTGCTTAACTACTTGGAAGACATGGTGGGCAGCCGTGTTACCATAAGGCAAGAAATCAAGATTAAGAGTTCGGTCCATATGAGTTTCAATTTGTCATAAACTTTGGTTTTAACAAATTCACATGGATAGCAACACATACACCATTAAAATCTAAGTGTCATAAGATTTCCTCCTTCATGGAAATGACTGTGAGGAAATGCTTTCACTAAGAGAGATTTAAGAAGATAGTGATTGTGAAAATTGGATTCTCGAATTCGATTATTGTGACATCCCCAAAATCTCGGCCAGAAAAGACCGATTTTCATTTATGCTTTTAAATATTTTCAGAGTAAATCCTTTTTATTTGAAAGAGTTGCGGAATTTGTTCCCAAAACAAAACATGATAAAATAATATTTATCAAAGCATTTCATCAAGAGATGCATTTCATTATATAATCAAAACTCGGGATGTCATGTTCCGATACAGACCATAAAGCATAAACGATAAACATTACAAGTCATTCAACAAATATATACATATACAGACTTGTAAACAAAACAACAAGATGATCCATCCATCTTACGCCCTTGTGCCACTTCCTGTAATACAAATAAAACTGAGTGGGTCAGGCTTGGGAGCCTGGTGAGCATATAGGGTTTTCAACCCACAATAAATAAGTTATATTTAATTTCACCAACCAATCACTATCCCGATTACCCATTCCCGTTATCCTCACTTTACGTCCCTAAAACAACTATCTCAAGGGACCTAATCTAGGATTTTCATCGGGACGGACATCACTGCGAAGGGGTTTCCTCAACAATAGATATCCTAAAGGCAACCATGAGGGGGATAGAGTACACCGGTGAACACATCGTTCACAACACCTACAGGTTATGAACCTGCTAGCGTTCCACTGGACTGTCTAGAAAGAGTCCGTGGTCGTTATCCATACTCCGCTGAATAACTAGATCAACAACAACAACAACAACAACAACGAGGCCTCTCATCTGTTTATTACACACCAACTATCTACCCATGTTCTACCCAACATATTAGTAGATAAAAATATATATTTTCATACGTAGTTTAAAGAAAACCTGTATAGCATGCTTTAATCAACACATATGTCACATAACAGATGAGGCACACACACATAACACATATCTCATAAAGAAATAAGCAGATCTATAAGATAGAAGAGAGTGAATACTCATTCACACATAACACAACCAAATATATACACATAGCACGTATTTTTATATAAAATACTTCGTATTATCGTATTAGAAGAAATAACTACACACTCACTTGATCAGAAGACGATCCGACAGCACTACGGCTTATAGAAGTAGTATTCCTCAGCAGATCTGGAAGATCTCCTCGAAAATCGAACTTCTCGCGGGCAGAGCTTCGACTCGGGAACCGCGCTTCTCGGGATCTTCGGGGTCTCGGGACTTGCCTCGGGGCTAGAGTATGATACCGGGGCTTCGGGGTAGCTTCGGCACGAAAAATGATGCAAAAGACTAGAGAGAAGAGAAGAAAATGAACAAGAAATGAGGCTGTCCTCGGATCCTTTATATAGAGGCTGGAACCTCGGAGTACGCGGGGCGTACTGCGTTACGCGGGGCGTACTGCCCAAAACGTCATTGCTTACGTATCCGAAGTGCTCGAGTGCGAGTGTCGACATCCCTCGGAGTACGCGGGGCGTACTCGAGTACGCAGGGCGTACCTCGGATCAGATCGGTGACTCCTTCGGATAATGCTTCCGAATTTCCAATTAAATTTAAATACAAAATATTAAATAAACTTCGGAAATTCATATCTTCTTCATACGAACTCCGTTTTCGACGTTCTTTATATCCACGGAAAGGTGAGACCATGCTCTACGACTTTCGTTTAGACTCCGTCGGCTAATTTTGACTTTATTTTTATTAATTATTTTTAATAGGCCGCGACAGAAACTTTCGTTATAAATTCATAACTTCTTCGTTTGACGTCCGTTCTCGCCTAACTTTTTATCGCTTCGATACCAACAATGAGATCTTCGATTCTCATTTAGATTGCTTCGGCTAACAACCGCTCGATCTCAATTCGAGTATTTCAGGCTGTATACCGCTAAGCCGGAACTTCGATAAATCATAACTTCCTCATACGAAGTCAGATTTGGGCGTTCTATATATATTCGGAAACCTTGTTTCAACTACTACAACCTTAACCAAAGATATTAAGTTTATTTTACACTTAAATTTTGACGCTTATTTTTATTCTTAATTAATCAAACCACATAATTAAGCAATTAAGCACAAAACACATAATACTCAAATAATACAATCTTATTATTTCAAAACGGGTTACAAAGGTTAACCTAGACTATTATATTGCTAAAAACGGCAAGCCCGGAAACACAGGCGTTACAATTCTCTCCACCTTAGAATGATTCCGTCCCCGGAATCACACATCAACAAACAAATGCGGATAGCGACCCATCATGTCACTCTCCGTCTCCCAGGTGAGATTCGGCCCATTCGTGTGTTTCCATCGGACAAGCACTAACCCAACCATCTTGCGTCGCAATTTCTTAGTCTTTCGGTCAACAATTGCCTCTGGTTCTTCAATCAACCTTTTGTTCTCATCAATTCTCAATTCAGAAATTGGAATTATGTCGGGAACTTCTCCCGTGAACTTCCTCAAATAACACACATGAAAAGTGTTATGAATTCCATTCAGTTCTTCTGGTAGTTCGAGCTTGTAAGCTTGGTTCCCAATCCTCTGAAGAACTTTAAACGGTCCAATAAACCTTGGACTTAACTTTCCCCTTTTACCAAATCTTATAAGTCCCTTCCACGGCGAGACTTTAAGCAAAACCGAATCTCCAACTTCAAAAGTCATCGGTCTTCGCTTTTTGTCAGCATAGCTCTTTTGACGATCCTGAGCCGCTAACATTCTTTCCCTAATTATTTTCAACTTTTCAGCAGTTTGATGAACCAACTCCGGACCCATAAACTGCTTTTCCCCAGCCTCAAGCCAACAAGACGGCGTACGACACTTCTGTCCATACAAAGCTTGGTAAGGTGCCATCTTAATGCTCGAGTGGAAACTATTATTATAGGAAAATTCTACCAACGGTAAATGTTCATCCCAATTACCTAGGAATTCCAGAGTACATGCTCTCAGCATATCTTCAAGTGTTTGTATCGTTCGTTCGCTCTGACCATCAGTCTGCGGATGGTAAGCTGTACTTAAACATAACTTGGTACCCAATTCCTCTTGTAGACTTTTCCAAAACCTCGATGTGAAACGGCTATCACGATCCGACACAATCGTTAACGGAACACCGTGAAGCCTCACAATTTCCTTCACGTAAGAATTCGCAAGCTTCTCCATAGACCATTTCTCCCTGGCCGCTATGAAATGCGCACTCTTAGTGAATCGATCAACGACCACCCAAATCATGTCGTGACCATTCTTTGTTTTGGGCAGTTTAGTGACAAAATCCATAGCAATGTCTTCCCACTTACCCATAGGCACAGGCAAAGGTTCTAAACTCCCGTACGGTTTCTGATGTTGTGTCTTGACTCTCGCACAAGTCACACACTCGGCCACATACTTTGCAACATCAAGCTTCATCGTCGGCCACCAGTAGTAGGGTTTCAGGTCCCTATACATTTTAGTGCTACCCGGATGAATCGAGTACATGGTCTTGTGAGTTTCTTCCATCAGAAGATCTCTGACTCCTCCTGTCTTAGGTATCCAAATCCGATCTTGGAACACCTTCAGTCCATGACTGTTTACACCGAACACCAACGTTTTGCCCAAACGTTCCTCCTTTCTGTCATTCTTCTCAGAAGCTTCGCTCTGAGCTTTCTTTATACTTTCCAAAATAGTTGAGACAACTTCAATTCTCAACGCTCTTGGCCTTTTCCTTTCGGGATTGACTTTCCGACTGAGAGCATCAGCAACAACATTAGCTTTACCGGGGTGGTAAAGTATCTCGCAGTCATAGTCTTTAAGTAATTCTAGCCAGCGTCGTTGCCTCATATTCAATTCTTTCTGATTAAAGAGGTATTGGAGACTCTTATGATCAGTGAAAAGTTTGCACTTCGTGCCATAGAGGTAATGCCTCCATATTTTCAGAGCGAAAACTACCGCTGCCAACTCCAAATCATGAGTTGGGTAGTTCTTTTCATGCTCTTTCAGCTGTCGAGACGCATATGCTATCACCTTTTCTCTTTGGGTCAAAACACAACCCAAACCAACACCAGACGCATCGCTATAGACAGCGAAGTCTTCAACTCCATCGGGTAGAGAAAGTATCGGTGCCTCGCATAGCTTCTTCTTTAGCTTCTCAAATGCTTCCTGATGCTTCTCACCCCAAGCATAAGTAGCTCCTTTGTGGGTCAAAGCTGACAATGGACTAGCGATCGAAGAAAAGCCTTGGATAAACCTTCGGTAATATCCGGCTAATCCTAAAAAGCTTCGAATCTCCGTGGGACTTTTCGGTTGTTCCCACTTCGTCACAGCTTCAATCTTCGCTGGATCAACCATTATCCCTTCTTGGTTGACCACGTGACCCAAGAATTGGACTTCACGAATCCAAAAATCACATTTGGAGAACTTAGCATACAGCTTCTCCTTCTTCAGAACTTCCAACACTTCTCGCAAGTGTCTGCCATGCTCCTCCTGGCTTTTCGAGTAAATTAGAATGTCGTCTATGAACACTATCACGGATTTATCAAGGAACGGGTTACAAACCCTATTCATCAAATCCATGAACGCTGCTGGAGCATTGGTTAGTCCAAACGACATAACCAAGAACTCGTAGTGTCCATATCTTGTTCTGAACGCAGTCTTCTCGATATCTTGCTCTCTTACTTTCAGCTGATGATATCCTGACCTAAGATCGATCTTCGAGAAATAACTCGAACCTTGCAATTGATCGAACAGGTCATCAATCCTCGGCAACGGATATCTATTCTTTATTGTTGCCTTGTTCAGCTCTCTGTAATCGATGCACATTCTCATACTTCCATCTTTCTTCTTTACAAATAACACCGGAGCTCCCCAGGGTGATGAACTAGGTCTAATGAAACCGTTGTCCAATAACTCCTGAAGTTGCATCATTAGCTCCTTCATCTCCGTCGGTGCTAATCGATAAGGTGCTTTCGCAATTGGCGTTGTTCCTGGCAACAAGTCAATACGAAATTCCACTTGTCGATCAGGCGGTAATCCAGGAAGATCTTCGGGAAATACTTCCGGATAATCACACACAACTGGAATATTCTGCATCACCTTCTTTTCCTTCTTAGCATCAATCACGAATGCTAAATACGATGTACACCCCTTGGTCAAACATTTTCTGGCTTTCATCAATGAAATGATTCCAGAATTCACTCTGCGTTTATCTCCATACACCATAAACGAATCTTTCCCAGGCGGGTTTACTTTGACTATTTTCTTCTTGCATAAAATTTCGGCGTCGTTGGCGCTAAGCCAATCCATTCCCAATACGATGTCGAAACCATTAAGTTCGATAGGCAATAATTCCTCGTGGAACTTATTCCCATTCAGATCAATTAAGATGTTTTTCATGCGATAGCTAACAGGTACAAACTTGCCACTAGCAACTTCGACTAATAAAGCATTATCTAGTCTAACAACAGGCAAAGCTAGCTTTCTACCAAATTCATGCGATATAAAGGAGTAGTTGGCTCCAGAATCAAATAAAATTTGGGCAGGCAATTCGTTAACGAGAAAGGTACCTGAAGCGACATCAGCTTCATCTTTAGCAGCTTCCAGTGTCATCTGGAATGCTCTCGCCTTTGGCTTTGGCGGAATGTTGGGTCTAGCTGCCTCCTTCTTCTTCGGGCAGTCTCTCGACATATGACCCTCCTCACCACAACCATAGCAAACTTTCTTTGTGAGGGTACACTCATTGGCATAGTGCCCTGGCTTTCCACACTTGTAGCATGTGTTCGCCACCTCACATCTTCCATGATGCTTCTTCTTACATTTGTCGCACCATTTCGCTTCACCTCCACCTCCCCTCGAACCAGACTTCGAGAACTTGTTTTTCTTGTTGGACCCTGAAGTTCCATCGAACTTCCTCTTTTCTCCAACATCTATTCTTTCCAGACCCTTTTCCTTCTGCTGGGCCTCCACATTCTTAGCTGCACGAACAGCCGTTTTCAGAGTGGTTGCCATTTTGACTGTCGGACCAAAGTCAGCAGGCAGTCCGTTAGCAAACCTCTCAATCTTGGAGAGTTCCGTTGGCACTAGGTACGGAAACAACTTCATCTTCTCAGTAAATGCAGTAGCATAGTCATCTATGCTCATCTTCCCCTTCTTTAAGTTTTGGAACTCATTGTTCAGATCAATCAGATCTATCTCTGAACAATACTGCACCCTTAACTGTTCCAAGAACTCCTCCCATGACATTTTCAGGGCTTCTCCTCGTGGCATAGTATCTGCCAACAACTTCCACCAACTCAAGACTCCAGTCTTCAGTTGTCTAACCGCAAATACGGTCTTCTGTTTGTTGCTACAGTCGCAACTTTCAAATACCATCTCCATTTTGGAGATCCAATCCATTATCTCAACAGGCTTTGGGCTCCCAGAAAGACTTGGCGGTTTGGCGCCCAAGAAATTCTTGTACATACGCCCATCCTTGTTGTTTCTCCTTTCCGGATCGTTCCTTCGTTCCTCTTGAGTCCCAACTTGACTCACCATGCGACTATTGTTCCCTTCCTCCGATTGCTCGGGAATCAATTCCGGTTCCTCAATAGGTATGATAGGTTCATCCCTATTATTATGCAACATTTGTCGCATCTCCTCCCTTTGTTCGGCTAGCATAGCCCGAATCATGGCTTGCACCGCAGCCATTGTTATTGGTTCTGGTGCTGCTGCTACAACAGGTATTTGCTCAATCACTGGCGGTTGATTCCTGTTTTCATCTGCGTTTCCAATGCCACTCCTTGTTCTCACCATTTTTGATCTACACACCGAATAAGGTGAAATTAGATCCTCATTCACGATAGATATTCAAATCATCCTTATCACTCCGAAACGTTTACATGCTAGTTCTAATAACGTAGACATACGCTTAGAATCCTACACACATAAGGTTTCCAGATCCGGTCGGCAACAGACCGTAGATCCAAACAAATAATATCATATATGGCAACATATAACATTTAGCACATAAAGCATTTTAGGCAACTTTCCTAAAATAAACTAGTGCTCGTGTCTAAAATCCAATAGACACACATCTCATCATTCCATTTAGCATTCTAAGTTTAAGTCTAGAAATCCTACAAATTCCTAGTTCGCTTAAACTAATGCTCTGATACCAACTGTGACATCCCCAAAATCTCGGCCAGAAAAGACCGATTTTCATTTATGCTTTTAAATATTTTCAGAGTAAATCCTTTTTATTTGAAAGAGTTGCGGAATTTGTTCCCAAAACAAAACATGATAAAATAATATTTATCAAAGCATTTCATCAAGAGATGCATTTCATTATATAATCAAAACTCGGGATGTCATGTTCCGATACAGACCATAAAGCATAAACGATAAACATTACAAGTCATTCAACAAATATATACATATACAGACTTGTAAACAAAACAACAAGATGATCCATCCATCTTACGCCCTTGTGCCACTTCCTGTAATACAAATAAAACTGAGTGGGTCAGGCTTGGGAGCCTGGTGAGCATATAGGGTTTTCAACCCACAATAAATAAGTTATATTTAATTTCACCAACCAATCACTATCCCGATTACCCATTCCCGTTATCCTCACTTTACGTCCCTAAAACAACTATCTCAAGGGACCTAATCTAGGATTTTCATCGGGACGGACATCACTGCGAAGGGGTTTCCTCAACAATAGATATCCTAAAGGCAACCATGAGGGGGATAGAGTACACCGGTGAACACATCGTTCACAACACCTACAGGTTATGAACCTGCTAGCGTTCCACTGGACTGTCTAGAAAGAGTCCGTGGTCGTTATCCATACTCCGCTGAATAACTAGATCAACAACAACAACAACAACAACAACGAGGCCTCTCATCTGTTTATTACACACCAACTATCTACCCATGTTCTACCCAACATATTAGTAGATAAAAATATATATTTTCATACGTAGTTTAAAGAAAACCTGTATAGCATGCTTTAATCAACACATATGTCACATAACAGATGAGGCACACACACATAACACATATCTCATAAAGAAATAAGCAGATCTATAAGATAGAAGAGAGTGAATACTCATTCACACATAACACAACCAAATATATACACATAGCACGTATTTTTATATAAAATACTTCGTATTATCGTATTAGAAGAAATAACTACACACTCACTTGATCAGAAGACGATCCGACAGCACTACGGCTTATAGAAGTAGTATTCCTCAGCAGATCTGGAAGATCTCCTCGAAAATCGAACTTCTCGCGGGCAGAGCTTCGACTCGGGAACCGCGCTTCTCGGGATCTTCGGGGTCTCGGGACTTGCCTCGGGGCTAGAGTATGATACCGGGGCTTCGGGGTAGCTTCGGCACGAAAAATGATGCAAAAGACTAGAGAGAAGAGAAGAAAATGAACAAGAAATGAGGCTGTCCTCGGATCCTTTATATAGAGGCTGGAACCTCGGAGTACGCGGGGCGTACTGCGTTACGCGGGGCGTACTGCCCAAAACGTCATTGCTTACGTATCCGAAGTGCTCGAGTGCGAGTGTCGACATCCCTCGGAGTACGCGGGGCGTACTCGAGTACGCAGGGCGTACCTCGGATCAGATCGGTGACTCCTTCGGATAATGCTTCCGAATTTCCAATTAAATTTAAATATAAAATATTAAATAAACTTCGGAAATTCATATCTTCTTCATACGAACTCCGTTTTCGACGTTCTTTATATCCACGGAAAGGTGAGACCATGCTCTACGACTTTCGTTTAGACTCCGTCGGCTAATTTTGACTTTATTTTTATTAATTATTTTTAATAGGCCGCGACAGAAACTTTCGTTATAAATTCATAACTTCTTCGTTTGACGTCCGTTCTCGCCTAACTTTTTATCGCTTCGATACCAACAATGAGATCTTCGATTCTCATTTAGATTGCTTCGGCTAACAACCGCTCGATCTCAATTCGAGTATTTCAGGCTGTATACCGCTAAGCCGGAACTTCGATAAATCATAACTTCCTCATACGAAGTCAGATTTGGGCGTTCTATATATATTCGGAAACCTTGTTTCAACTACTACAACCTTAACCAAAGATATTAAGTTTATTTTACACTTAAATTTTGACGCTTATTTTTATTCTTAATTAATCAAACCACATAATTAAGCAATTAAGCACAAAACACATAATACTCAAATAATACAATCTTATTATTTCAAAACGGGTTACAAAGGTTAACCTAGACTATTATATTGCTAAAAACGGCAAGCCCGGAAACACAGGTGTTACAATTATGGTTACGGTATCTCTTTCCATGATTCGAATTGTGAGATTTGGCAATTAGTCTGAATTGTTTAGACACACATATGAGCTATCTAAGACAAAGGTGTATAAGTTCAAGAAGCCTTGATAAAAGATTATCAAAGCATTAGGTATTAGAAACATGAACTTAAGAAATTCAATAAGTATTGTTTTTCTAGAAGTTAAGCTGGTTTCTGAATACATGTCAAAGCTAGTGGGAGCATAAGTGTTATGTTTATAATAATCATCATAATGGGAGCATAAATGTTATGATTGTATGATTAATAAGGCAAGTATTGCAAGTTAGCAATATTAATTATAGAAAACAAGAGTCATACTTTGCAAAGTTGTAAGGGTTGAATAGTTGTTTTTCTATAATTAAGGGAGAGAATATTATGCTTCATTTCTAATCTAAAGGTTTAGGTTGTGAAATGTTAATAAATTAGTCAATGATACATAGTGCGTTCTTAAATTTCGATTTTGATTACGACATTCCTTTTCATAGTTCGAATTGTGAGAACGTAGCACATAAAATATTATGGCAGAAGATTGATAAAGTATCAAATCTTTATGTAAGACATTATGCATCGTGTCCCATACGCTTTGGATATAGGATCGATTGCAAAATCTATAATATTTGATCATTCTAAAATTTTCCAAATGTCTAGTGCGTTTAGAGGGAAAAGGACAAGAATCGGTTTTTGACTAAGATAATTAAACAACTATCAAAGGACAATCCAAAGTTCGCCAAGGATTGGTCGCTTGTGAGTAGTTGGAAGTATGATATTGGATGGACCATATCGACATTATTATGAATAGATAAGATTCTATTAAGAATGTGTTGTCATATGGCAAATATGGAAATGTTTCTATAGTGGGAGTTGGATATTGAGAGTCTATGTCTGGATTAGAAACTTTTATGCAAGAAAGGATGTTCAAAGGAATGTACTTTGAGTGAGAGACATCACATCTATAGAATTGTCTTGTAACAATCCCCGATAGAGAACTTTGTAATTTTATTGGCAATAGTCAAACGGACCATAGTCGTTCATATGTTGGAAGTAGGTATCAATGAAGACTGTCGTGAATTGGTGTGTGGATTGTCTAAAGTGTATTAGACATAAGCAAATGTTTGCTACAACGTTCATGAGTGCTTATGAATATGATTTGAGCATTGGATTAAACCCACGCTTACTTGGATCACTTCATGGATTTTATCACGAGTGATTGGTGAGACGATAATATCTTATATTCTTGAAACCGAGATGTGTGAGTTGTATCTTGCGAATCGGTTGCATATTGATAATATGTAAACGCACCAGTAACTTGGTGTTATAAAACATATTGTTGTGTGTGATTCGGTGAGTAAGTGCAAGCAACCATTGATTCAAAGTTTATCCGTTCCTTTTATCCAAAGTAGGGTGAAAGCGATATCTGTGGGCCCCTCGATGATTTATTGATGGAACCTAAGTGCTTGGCCAAGCCGAGACTAAATTGATGTGTTCAATTGTAGTCTGTTGTCAGTCGTCATAAATCTGAATTCGGGAAACAACACATAGACAGAGAGAATGATTTAGATCCATGTCTCAGTCTATACGATATCTAAAGGACACACGTATTTGATAAGATCAGAGTTGATAGCGGCTTTAGAAAGCTACGATTGCAGATCAGGATCTGAAGTTATACGCAGAATAGTTATTAGACTTATCCAAGTGGAAGACTGTTGGATTAATGTCTAAGTCCATAACTATTTTGGTATGTACTTGACCCGATGGTGCATGGTCCTTTTGGGTTGCCTTCACCAAAGCAACTTGATAGGATGAATTATGGAGAGAAAGGATTAATTATGATTTATTAATATATTATGAGAATAATATATTAAAGGAGAAATCATATTGTTTAATTAATATTAGTCAAGAATTAATAAGAATTAAGTTTTTGGCTAAAAGAGATTAATTAAACTTAAGGGACTGGAATTGTAATTATAAGATAATTGCAATTGGGCCATGGATTACTTTATAATATAAGGTTGGACGAATTCTATGGGGAAACCCATTAGAAATCGTCCAAGGCTTGTTAAGGAAGGAGTCCATGGGTTGCTTAGGGCTTAAGCATCCAAATTAGAGTTTCCTTGTTAGATAACCCTAATAGCCTCACTATTTAAGGACCCCTTGGGCACCAAAAACGTGGGCAACTGAATACTTTGGGTTTCTACACGTTTTTGGGTGTTTCTTCTCTTCTCCTATTCATCCTCTTGCTCTTGGTGTTTGTGAACCATTAGAGGAGTGACATTTGTGACTCTAAGCTTTCTAAAGTCAATACAAGGAGGATTTGAGATTGTTATTGCTACATAACAATCAAGGTATGATCTAAACCCTAATTCATATGTTAGATTGATTATCATATACTAGATCTAGGGTTTATATCTTTGGATATTCAATTGAATGTTCATTAGACAAACTAGATCCAAAAGCTATTAGGGTTTGCATGTACACCATATGAATGATGTTTTGCTCAAAACCCATCAGCTTATAAAGTTGGAAACAACGAATAAAGTTTACAAATCAATTTTTGGAATAACAGTAATCGATCGATTGATTATGCTTTCATGTTGTGTGATTGTCATACGTCATAATATTGATTCGGTCCTGGTTTTCTTTCCTTTGTTCTTGTAGAGTTCATATATTGTGACATCATTCAATTGGAAATCAGTTTTTGTTGAATAATGTCGATTTGATCTGAAAAGGTTTTGGATGTGAAAATTTTGATGTTTGTTGAAGAACTGAAAAGGATTAATTCCAAAATTGGATATTATTGTTTTCGATATGTTTGTGTGATTACAAATGGGCCAGCGGGATCGGAATGATTTGAAAGTCAATTTTTGTATTGTTGATAGTTAATTTAAATGAAAGTCAAACATTATTGGTCCAAATTTATGTTCCTTTGATTGTGATACCGAAGTGGATTGTGAAATTCATACGGGTTTGGAATTAAGTATCCTAAAAGAGGAGGCGCTAAAGTACTAGGCGTTTCTTTGTGGTTCCAATTTAATCAATAAATAAGTTGATGTTGTTCGGAACTTGCTGAAGATCAATCAATTGAATGAAAGAAAGTCAAAGATGTCAGTCAAAATTGACGAATTGGAGTGTGTGTGGGGGGATGCCGGACCTTGGGAGTCTGTTGTTAACCATCGAAGCTTGGTCAGAATTTGCTTATTTGAGTATCTTGGTTTCTATATCTGTATTCATGGAGCTCAATGAATCCGATTATTTCAATTATCGTAACCACCATAAACTATTTCCCCTTTTATTAGAGATTTGGGTTTTTCTTTCAAGGCAGATCGTGAAGATGTATGAAGGCATTTTAAAAATGTTTTTTTTTGTGTTGAAAGAGAATAATAGATTGAAAGAGATGAAGACCTCTAGAGAGCTTAGAAGAGATGGAGTTGACATGGCATATTAAACCTGTTGATTAGGAAGGGGTTCACCGGGTGATCCCATCACTTTTATCAAAAGGATATTATAAACTCTAAAAACATGAATTTGTAACCTTAAAATGAAGGAAAAAAACATGAGGGATCTTTTAAACCAAAACACATAAGTTGGTTGGGCTACAGTGACAATAACCCTATTTATTAATATGAATTGGAATCGAATATATTATAACTCATTCTCATATGAACATCTTCTTCACTGTGTGATATCGAAATGGAAGAACCAATACAGCAAGGCAAAATTTTCATTGGCACGTCACCGTTAAGATTAAATCTAGATTGTTGTTTACACCATTAAAAACAACCAATAGTTATTCAACTTGTTTCAAGAAACAGACTTAATTGGAACCTGAATCTCATTCACAAATATAAAACATTAAATGTTATATCTTACAAATTTTATACAATAAGAATGCTCTGAAACTACTCCTTCAATACAAGTGTAGGTTTTCTACATAAGTAGAAAAAAACAAATTTGAGAACAGAAAAATTCAGGTACATCACAATAGGAATAATAGAATCCTTGTATCATATGCAGAAATCAAAAATAAGAAATGAACCAGTAATCTAGAAAGTGTGTAGAAGAACAAAGTAGTTAGTTGTACAATAAGTAGTATAATTTGTTCCTTTGGAGCTGACCCTGGTAATCAACCCATGAAACTGTGAAGCCATTATGTAGCTTGAAATCTCCTCCAAGCTACAAAGAAGTTACAAAACCCTAAATCAATGACACATTCGATTACTTTGATTGAGGAAAACGGATATTAGAAATTTTAATATATATATATATATATATATATACACACACACACACACACACACACACACCCCAATCGGCCATGTTCTTGATGCAATGACCTCCATTAACTGAAAGATTGAAGGAAACCACTCAATGCTTTAGAATACCGAACCCTACATCGTAGTATGTACATATGAAGAGCAACGAGATATCGGTGATGACCAAACTTACATCTGGCATCGCTTTAAGAACAAACTGAAATATCAAGCTTTGTATGCTTCAAATCAGAAATACACAACTTCACAAACCTATATTATTTTATATAGGTCGGTGCACCGGAAAAGTCTCAAAAGAAAAAAACAAGGAAGACCAAGGATTGGTGCGATTGACAGTACACAGTAGTTGGTTAATTCCTTCTGCATGTTCAAACGCCAATCGCTAGAGTGGTTTAGTAGATTGTTTTTAGGGCTCGTTGATCGGAATAGAGAAACAAAATGGTGTTTCATTTGTTTAAAAGTGATAATAATGAAAACGGCCGAGAATTTGGGCGGCCGGTGGAAGAAGAAGAACGAAAGAGGAACGATGGATAAGCGGTGGGCCGACGGTGGTGCGATTTTCGATAGGCCAAAAAAAGGAGGCGAACACCGATAATTTTAGGCAATAGTCGAACGAAGAAAGAGAGGGAGGAAGGTGGAGGATGACCGTGATGTAGGTAAAGGTGTTGAGCGATGGTGCCGTCTTCAAGTCCCACCTGCCAACATCGGACAAAATCTGTGGAGGATACATCAAATTGAAATAACGAGGTGGTAGAAGAGGTGCAGGGCCGGTGGAGGGTAATGTTGGTGCCTTGAAGACAATCGGCATAGAGGGGAGGTCCGATCATGGGCTTGTCTAGATCAGGAAGAGTGATGTGAGATGAAGCAGAACAAATGAAACTGAAGAAAGTGGAACAAAAATTATGTTAGCTTAGACAGTCGGTGGACCGTGGTCTGTAAGCTTTTGATTGGAGATGAATGACGGTGAGAGGCACGTACATTGATCAATACTGTTCAAAAAGGGGGCCCAAAAGCAAATGGAAAAACTTAAGTTTTAAAGCCCACAAACAGAAAAAGTTCAGGGGCTAAAACAAAAAATGGGTCCAAAACACTATTCATAAGGGGGTTTCAAAATATATATATATATATATATATATATATATATATATATATATATATATATATATATATATATATATAGAGAGAGAGAGAGAGAGAGAGAGAGAGAGAGAGAATTATATTTTTTTAAAAAAAATCATGCAATTTGTTTTATTATATTATGAATATTTGATTAATTAACGTTGTCTATTAAGAATTTGATTAAATGAAGCTTCTTTGTAATAATTCAAATATTTGAAAATTCAAATTTATAATTAATGGCATATTAACGATTTAAACTACATTATATTACATATTTATACAACATATCGTATATGTGCATAATTGATATGTTTTTAAGTAAAAAACTAGCATATTATAGGTTTATGTTAAAATTAAATTATTATATTATTTCTTTATATCTATTAAAACCAATATTTTTGTATGTTTTTGGTGCACGCACAGCGTTAATAATTTTTAGAAAAATTGTAATTTGCTTGGAAATTACAATAAAGCTTTAATAATCTTTCATTATGGAGATGATAAGGCTCGATCGCAAGATCTCAAAGTTCCCAATAAAGCTTTAATAATCTTACATTAACAATCTTACATATCTTAAATGGTGTAATCTATAACAAAATATTATGTTTGTCCAACTTAATATCTAGATTTCATATATTTATTCTTCAAAAGCTTTCAAAATATGATATTTATACAAATCATTTTCTTAAACATTTTATAAGCATTTTAAATATGTACTTTTTTATCATATAAATGTTATATCCTATTATAAAGCTAAGTTAAAATTCTCATTTATATCTTTTATAAATATTTAAAATATCATATTTACCCAAATAATTATTTTATTTAATTATAATAATTAAAAAGACAAGTACAAAAGAGTTGTATGCATTAAGAAAAATTTTGGATTAAATATTCAATTACATCATATCAATTTTGTGTTTGTAAAATAGTACATTTTACCTAAAAAACCCAAACTATTATTTGCATCTACGTAGAATTATTATTTGGGGTTGGGTTTATTATGTAAGCATGGTAACTATCCTATAAAACCAAATATTATTTGGGGTTGAAGCACGGGGTCACTATCCTCTAAAACCAATCAAGCTATTCAAAACATGAACACATACAACTACGAAAAAAAAATCAAAATTAAAAGCCGATAATGGACATAATTACCCTTCAATTTATATCAAAATTAAAACTAAGTTTGCATTCAGGACAAAGGATTTCAAATGTAACTCACTGAGTGTTGAAACAAAGGGAGAATGTTAATGAACATAAATTATACGAATCTCTGAGCCTCTAAACCTCAAATATGTTTAGTGAAACAAAGACATTACCTTTTCCATCGACTTCCCAACAACCACATAAGCCTTATCATAATGGAAATTAGTTGTCGCTGTAAGGCTGTTTAGAAAGTAGGAGTATTGTAGTCAACTGGTCATTCCTTTTTTTTTTTTTTTTTTTTTTTATAATTATAATTATTCTAATATATATATATATATATATATATATATATATATATATATATATATATATATATATATATATATATATATATATATATATACATGTGTGTGTGTGTGGCTAACTTCAAATCTAGATGACATCTATTGTGTGGACGTATGTGAACAACGTTATTCTATGATAATAACTAAGAGAATAAGTTGTTTAGTAATGTGCACATGTTCAACATCATATAACTATTGTCATTAGCATGCATTTTCACTAATTAAATTCTTTATAAAGGTAGTACAAACTTTTTATATGGTTGTCATTCAGTTAGAATGTGTTCTTAATACTTGTATTTTATACACATTCTGACAAAATAAGAATAATATAAAAAAAATCATATTACCCTTATAAACCATTTAATTTCTGAAAATATGTAATAATAACAATAGTTATGTGATGTTGAATGTACTCACAATACCAAACAACTTATTTTCTTTGTCATTGTTGTTGTATTAAAGTGTCTAAGATCTTAACTAAATTGGTATAATATTAATGAATAAAAGTAAAGTCTTTTTTGGGTTATTCTTATAACGATGAAATGACTTGGATCGATTAAAGGAGAGAAATAAATGTTTTTTTTTTTTTAATTTTGTTCTATGATTAATAAGTTAATTAGAGATAGTTAATAATTAGTTATGAATTAATTATAAATAGTCAGAATTGATTAATTATTAATCTGGAATTAGTTATGGGTTAATTTGAATTAATTAAAGATGCAATAGTTGTTCAAAAGGTACGAGTACAGGGGGGAAGAAGTTTTCTGTATTTTTCATTGAATCAATATGTACAGATCACATACATTTATACAGCTAATATCTAAATTACAGCCTGAATTATAGGAAATTAAGCTTAATTCTAGGTAACAAACATTTATCAGATCCGAGAATAGCTCTCGTTAACACTCCCCCTCAAGGTGGAGAATGTATGTCCAACATTCCCAACTTGCCAAGAGAGTTATTAAATACATTTCCACATACTGCCTTTGTTAGCATATCTGCGAGTTGCTCCTTCGATGTTACATGTGGAAATTCTACCGTCTTCTTCTCGAGATGGTCTTTAATAAAATGCCTATCTATCTACACGTGCTTGGTACGATCATGTTGAACTGGGTTGTTTGCTATTTTAACTGCCGCTTCATTGTCACAGTATAACTTCATTGGGGTCTTCAGTTCAATATCCAAATCCTTAAGAATCCGTCTGATCCACAACAACTCACAAATTCCATGCACCATTCCCCTAAATTCAGCCTCTGTGCTTGAGCGTGCAACCACCTTCTGTTTCTTGCTTCTCCAAGTAACCAGATTTCCTCCTACAAAGGTAAAATACCCAGAGGTGGATGTTCCATCCGTATGATCTCCACCCCAATCCGCATCTGTGTATCCAATTACCTGCTTACTTTCATTCTTCCCAAAGAATATTCCTTTACCCGGGGAAGACTTGAGATACCTCAGAATCCGGTACACTGCATTCATATGATCTTCACTGGGTGACTGCATGAATCTACTAACCACACTTACCGCGTAAGCGATATCAGGCCTAGTATGTGATAGATAAATTAACTTCCCAACCAGTCTTTGATACCTTTCTTTATTCGTGGGAACTTGGTCAGAGTGCATCATCAGTTTGTGGTTGACTTCTATTGGTGTTTGTACCGGCTTACAATCCATCATTCCGGTTTCTGCAAGTAGATCAAGTACGTATTTCCTCTGACTCATAGAAATTCCAGCCTTAGACCTTTCCACTTCAATGCCCAGAAAATACTTCAATTGTCCAAGGTCTTTAAGTTCAAACTCTTTCGCCAATAACAATTAGAGTTTCGCTATTTCATCATGGTCATTTCCGGTGACAACCATGTCGTCTACATACACAATCAAGGCTGTTATCCTTCCACCATTGTTTCTTACAAACAGGGTATGATCTGCATCGCTTTGCTTGTATCCTATTTGTTTCATAAAGTTCGAGAATCGTCCAAACCAAGCTCGGGGGGACTGTTTCAGACCATACAATGCCCTTTTAAGTTTACATACACTTTCACCACAATCAATTCCCGGAGGAGGATCTATATACACTTCTTCCTCTAAGTACACATTCAAGAAAGCGTTTTTTACATCGAATTGTTTTAGAGGCCAATCTTTATTTGCTGCAATTGAGATCAAGACTCGAATGGTGTTCATTTTTGCAACCGGTGCAAATGTGTCTCCATAGTCTATTCCATATTTTTGAGTGTATCCTTTCGCTACGAGTCTTGCTTTATACCGATCCACGCTTCCTCTTTCATTCAGTTTTACTGTGTAGATCCATCTACACCCCACGTTTTTTTCCATTTGGAAGCTTGACTATCTCCCACATATTGTTTTTCTGTAGAGCTTCCATCTCCTCGTTCATTGCCTTCTTCCACTTTGTGTTATTCATGGCTTCGTGTACGTTGTTGGGAATGGTCACGGTAGACAGCTCTTCTACTAGTGATGCATGTGAATTTCATAACCGATGATTTGATACAAAATTGCTGATTGGGTACTTTGATTTTGCTTTGAGATCCGGTGAGTATTGTTTTTTCGGCACTCCACGGTTCACTCTTGGTGGCAGTCTCGGCTCTGGTTCAGCTTCAATATCCTGCAAAATAGGAACATAGGTGATCTTTGGGTTGTCAGTTAAAGTTTGTGATACCCCTGCTTCTTGTTCTTGGTTTGGTATATGCTCGGTTGTACTATCTTGATTTATTTCTTGTGTCACTTCCTCATCATCATCTTCCAAGTGTAAATCTGCCCCGTGGAAATCAACAACATTTTCATCATCTTCTGTTTGAACTGTCACAGTTTCATCTTGCAAATTGTTTTGCAAATTTTATGATATTTCAGGGTTATGTGAAACCCACTCCCCCTGACTTTGGTGATGTGTATTCGCATCATTTATTTTAGTCTCCCCCTGAGGCGGAGTAGCATCGCCAAAGTATGGAACACTCTCGTGAAAGGCTACATCACGAGTAACATACAATTTATCTTCCTTCAGGTCATAACACCGGTACCCTTTTTTATGATCGGCATACCCGATAAACATGCATCTAATGGCTCGAGGTTCTAGCTTCCCAACACTTTGATGTACATATGCATTACATCCAAATACCCTTGGTTCAAGGCTACTTTTTTCATGAAGATTTGTAAGCTCATGCATTTTTTGTAATGGGGTTTTGAATTCTATGACACTTGAAGGAGTTCTGTTCATTAGGTAAGCTGCAGATCGCACGGCTTCTCCCCAGTATTCTCGTGGTACACTCATGTCGAATAGTGAGGCCCGTACTATTTCTAAAATCTGTCTATTCCTTCTTTCGGTCAATCCGTTTTGTTGGGGTGACTTCGCACATGAGGTCTGATGTTCAATGGCATTCTCTTTGCAGAATTGTTTCATCTTTGCATTAATATATTCTCCTCCATTGTCAGATTGTAGTGTTTGGATCTGTGTTCGATACTGAGCACCTACAGTATGACATAGTTCCTTAAACGCCTCATAGGCTTCATCCTTACTTTTCAACAGAGAAATCCAAATCATTCGAGTACATTCGTCTATGAAAGTTATAAAATATCGAGCCCTATTTGGGGTAGCTACTTTAGCCGGTCCCCATATGTCCGAGTGAATTACCATGAAAGGAACAACTGTTTTATTACTACTTGGAATGTATGAAATTTTTTTGCTTTTTGCTAACTCACACACCCCACATTTGAAATCATTGTCCTTTACATTTAAGAACAAGTTAGGCTTCAACTTTCTAAGATAATTAAATGATAAATGTCCTAGTCTTCGGTGCCACAACCAAGCTACGAACTTATTTGCTTGCGAAATACTTGTATGGAGAGCTTGACTTTGCTGATTTTCTTCAAGATAGTACAACCGTCCCCACCTAGTACCATAGCCAAGAATCCGATGTCTCGCTATGTCCTGAAATACACAATCATTTGGCCAAAAAATTACATAGCAATTTAATGCCTCTGTGATTTGGCTTACATACAATAAATTCGATGAGAGTGATGGAACTACAAGGACATTGTCAAGTTCCATGGAACTCGTTACTTTCATTGGCCCTTCACAGGTAACCGGAGATACTCCCCCATTTGCAGTGTGTATACTTTTTTGAGTTGGAGTATGTGTGCTTAGTAATTTCGAAGGATCACTAACCATGTGATCGGTAGCCCCTGTATCTATTATCCAAGTATCAATAAAGGTAGTATTATTTCGTGACGTACCTGGAGGAGTAGAGGTGTGTGCTGCCATGGGGTTGTTTGCTTTGTCAGTTGGGGAAGAGGTAGCCACAGCTGCTTGATTTATCTTCTTTCGAGGTTTCTTGTTAAAGTCCCACCATTCGGGGTATCCAATCACTTCATAGCAGCGGAGTTTTGTATGCCCCTCTTCTCCACAGTGATTGCACACAAATGAGTTGTTTTTTTTGAGTTTTTTTCTTTTTGAGGGCGATTTCGGGTGGTCAAATGGACCATACTATCTGGTTCCTGTTTTGGTTCCTCCATGGTCTGCCGTTGGCTGAGGTCCTTTCTAATATATGCATAACAAGACTCCAAACTAAGTGGTGGATCTTTTCTAAGGACCTCTGACCGGGCTTGATTGAAGGATGAATCCAAACCTGCCAAGAAGATGTGTACCCTTAATCTTGCCATTGTT
The DNA here is from genome assembly GCF_002870075.4 of Lactuca sativa. Taxonomy (NCBI): domain Eukaryota; kingdom Viridiplantae; phylum Streptophyta; class Magnoliopsida; order Asterales; family Asteraceae; genus Lactuca; species Lactuca sativa. The sequence goes on from NC_056626.2 coordinate 129,683,479, forward strand.
TTGTTTGCTGTGACCGCTCCTGTCACTGTTTCTTCTTGTGACTCCAATCGGGTGTCAATTTCTTGGAAGATGGAGATCAATTCGTTGTAATACGTAGGCAGACTTCGTCCATTTTGCTTTGTATTAAACGATCGCCGGTTTAATTCGAACAATTGTGTCTCATCTGTGCCATCATAGAATGTTTTTCCGACCGCCTCCCAGATCTCGGCTGCTGTTGAGAGTCTGATGAAGCGCTTGATCAGTGATTGGCTCATAGAATCAATAAGCCAACTCTTCACCTTGTTGTTTTCAATCAACCATGTTTCGATCTCCTTCTCCCCTTTAGTAGGTTTCGGCGTTTTTCCGGTTAGGTATCCCGATTTGTTTCGGGCCCCTATTCGCATCTCCATAAGTTGGGACCACAGAGGATAGTTTATGTCATCAAGAGTAATTCCCCCTGAGGTGAACGACACTTCATGTTGAACGATTACATGCGCAGGGTTTGTGGAGGATGAGGTTTTTTCTCCCATCGGTGCGTTTTGATTTCAGAAATTTCGAGTGGGTTTTTTTCTCGAGGTAATCAGTGATGCTCTGATACCATGTTCAAAAGGTACGAGTACAGGGGGAAGAAGTTTTCTGTATTTTTCATTGAATCAATATGTACAGATCACATACATTTATACAGCTAATATCTAAATTACAGCCTGAATTACAGGAAATTAAGCTTAATTCTAGGTAACAAACATTTATCAGATCCGAGAATAGCTCTCGTTAACAATAGTTGAATTGTAATTGTTTAATAGTTGAACAAAAGAGGAAATTCTAGAACCTACCAATGCATGGACAGTTTTGGGAGCCTCTTTAGGGTTTCCAGAAGCCTTCCAATAGCTGATAAAGAAAAGATTTGAATTAGGGATTAAATCTATTATTTAATTATTCAAATATGGTTTTGTGTGCAAGTTACCTAAACTACAAATAAGACCCTAGGACACCTAATTTCATTGCTTCTCATACATATAAGGTAGAGAATGAAATTATGCTCCTCCTCTCCCCTCTCTCCTTTAATCCTAGGGTTTCCTAAGTTTTTGGTGTGAACCATTAGAGGTGACCATACTTTTGGAGCTAGTTTGTCAAGGAGACTACAAAGGGTATTTGATTAGCTTGTTTATAATCAAGCAAGAGGTATGCGGTTCTATTCATGAATTTTATTCATAGGGTTTATACTTTTTGTTTCATAAGTTTGTTGCTATTAATTGAGAAAAGACGTAGATCCAATTTAGGTTAGATGTACCCTTAAACGTTAAGTGAAATTCTACATGTACAAATTAATTGGAACCTATAAATCCTCATTCGTGATATCAGAGCCATGCCTTTTCTATTAGTAGTGCATAAAAGATGAAACCAAAAAAACAAATAAAATTGAAATATGTTTTGACCACATCGTGCGCAATCCTCTGCCACGACGTAACAATTTCCTGAAATCTGATTTTAGGATTTTTTTTGCCTTATTCAAAAGATAGGATAATTATTATTTATCTAATACCACTTTAAATGTATGAAATCAAATTATAATAACTAGATAATTAGAAATCCTAATTTAAATATCAAGAAGTTTTTAAAAAGCTAATTATCCAATTATAAGGTAATTAGATAATATGATTATCCTTAATAAGATTTATATTCATTAATTAAAGATTTAACTAAAGATAATTATAAAAGCTTAATTAGTTCAATATTAATTAAAGGTTAATTGAATTAATATGATTTGAACCTTGTGATTTAAAAGGCTTTAAAATACACCCTATACATATGTATAATTGTATATTACTAAAGGTCAGTCAAATCAATAGTAGGCCTCATTCACGAAGTTATGCTCTAAGAGAGATATATAGAAATAGCCTATAAAATGACAGTTGAATGGGTGTCATTTTCACCCACCACTTCTTTGTGTGGTGGATGGTCATTAGCCGAAAGGGTTTGATAGGACAATAATCACATTAAAATGCACATTATTTCTTTGTGAGTTGTTAGTGGAGCATGTGTAGGTAACCGACACATTAGTGTGGGACTAAAAAGTTAAAAATGATGGTACATTCTGGAAGTTAATGATTATTGATGGAGCGTGTGTCGTTAACTGTCATGTTAATGTGAGATCATAAACAACATTGAGGGTGTCGCACGGGTTTGCATGGTTATTCACATCTTGTTTGTGATCCTCGACATCCCAGTCACAAAATTGAAGAGTATAATCCGAGACTAACATATCATTGATTTTTCAATGAATCTCAAAAGATCTATGAGTTTCATTGTGTTTGAAATTGGTAAAATGATTTACCTACCTAAAATAGTTTCATGATATAACGACATCCCTCTTCATGTTACAAACTGTATTTATGGATCCTAGCCTTAATTTAAAATTGGGTTAATAATTAAGGATTCAACCGACTTATTAAACTTTTTCCTTTAGGTTAGATCGAATCCTTGTGACATAATTATTTTTACGACTAGAAACGACCGGTTTTTTATGCTTACTAAATCAGAGTATTCTTAAAAAGATTTATTATGTGGAATTTTTCCCCAAAACATGATAATAATATTATTAAAACATTTTTGAAGAAATGCGTTCTATTTATAAAACTCGGGATGTCGTTGTCAATACAGAAACATAAGCATAAACGGAGACTTATAATGTCTCAATAATCTAATGGTCTATATCTCCTTGAATCTCTCATCATGTATGTAACTTTGTATTGATTCCTGTGATACAAAGAAACTGCAGGTCAGGTTGGGTAACCTGGTGAGATACATAGTGTTTTCAACCCACAATATTATAATCTTTAATTATATATTCTTCAACATTTAAATAACCCAGTTACCCTATTCCTGTTATCCTTGCTTCCTAATCCTAGTATGGTGATCTCGATAGATCTTTCCTAAAGGATCTTTGACAACAGTATGATAACATTTTGGGTAAGCACGACAGTACAAAAGTACTTGGATAGGCATGCCAGTACAAAAGTACTTAGATAGGCACAACAGTACAATAGTACTTTGATAAGCACAAGAATACAAAAGTACTTGGATAAGCACGACAATACAATAGTACTTGGATAGGCACGACAGTACAATAGTACTTGGATATGCACGACAGTACAAAAGAACTTGGATAGGCACGACAGGTCACGGCTTACTAATTCACACAACTCTCACGACTTACTAATTCACCACTAACTTACACGACCCTAACACAACCTCTCATTTATTATTACGAACAACCCTTTACTACCCAATTATATTATTAAGTATATGATTGGATCAAGTAACAATCATATCATATTGTTCAAATATATTAAACACAACAAAAATAATACACATAGCATTTAAGCAATTAGAATACTTGTATCTATGTGTAAGTTTGAAAGTAACAATGCACTCACTTGACAAAAGTGTGTGGTGATTGGTGAATCGGGTAGAGCTTTGCCTTACACATTTTCCAAAATACCTAGATATACATAACACTAAGTCTTAGTCTATTATCCAAAGGGTTTAGATTCCTCAATAACCCCAAATACTACTTCAAGATATGAATAAGGAATAACCAGGTAGGACTATATCGAAGGTAGGGTCCGTTTGGTATATATAGAGTATACTGTTTGGAAATCTCACTTTAAACACCTCACTAAATCCAACCTAGACATTACTCCCATAAATAGATCAAGAAGTATTACGCCTTGGAATCATTGATAAATCTTGCTTATACGTTCCTAGTAACGACTTATATTTATAATTATAAATTACACAGAGGCAAAGTAACTGTAGCTCACTTAAAAAGTACTATAGACAAGAACCGGGATGTATGCGGGCACAATACTGACTTGGTATCACCTACTCGAAGCTACTACTCATATGAGTACTCAGGGGTGTTGTAGGGCTTCGTTGCAAAGTAGAAACGAAGGAAAAATGGGCTAAATAACGAAAGTTTCAAAGAGAATTTGAATGGATAGCGTGGGGAGAAATGAAGGAATGGGCTATTATTTATATGTTGAATTCTTGGAATGCACGTCGTGCATCATGGTGATGTGTCGCACTCCTGGTCAAGACATAGTGACATTGCGAAATACTGGCCTGAAACGTGTCACAAAGCGGGTGGGGCTGCGTGGTCTTGTCAGGCGTGCCGTGCGCCTGACGCGCATGCGACTAGTTTTTAGATTTTCAAAATTGCGTATCTCCTTCATATAAAATATGTATTTGACTTTCTTTATATCCTTGAAAATCCCTCAATTATATCTACAACTTTCCTTTAGACTCCGTCGGCTAATTTTGAATTTATATTTTGTACATAGGCTTAGACTTTTAACTCCCATATAAAAAGCATAACTCTCTCATCCGGAGTCCGTTTTCGCCAAAATTTTTATCGTTTGACTTCTAACAACGAGATATTTAACTCTCATATAGATTATTTTGGAAAAAATTCCACCGATCTAAAATTTGATTTTTGAGCAAAATACTGTTATGCTGAAACTTGGAAAAATCATAACTTCCTCTCATGAAGTCAGATTTGGACGATCTCTATATGCATGCTCTTGGTTTAATGACTCCCGTGACTTTTGTTTAGATTACTAAGGCTAAAAATTAATTTATCGTGAAACTTCGAAGAAGCATAACTTCTTCATACGAAGTTGGATTTTAGCATTCTTTATATGTATGGAACCACTGGTCACATACATTATAACTCTCGTTAAGGTTATTTATCCTGAATAACCTTCTACCAAAATTCATTTTTATGATTATTATCTATAAATTGACTAGCCCGAATCCCTAGGCGCTACAATTCTCTCCCACCTCCTCACTCACTTTCTAATTCTAGCTTCTCTACGTTCTCCCTGGGGAATTGCACATTGATTATGGGATCTTCCTTGGTTTTGATATTGGGACAGATTTCCATAACGAACATATCTCTCAAATCAATAATGCATTAAATTTGAATAAGTTTTTATTCTCCAAACATGTAGTTTTGTCAAAAAGGTTTCTTGCATCATTATGTTTATGTCATCGATGTTCCAAAGTTTTTTTTTTTGTAAACATGTGAACATATGAAATGTTTCACCAAATGGAAAAGTAAGAGTGATTTGAAAAACGTCAAAAGTTCCTAATTGCATTCGAATTGAAGAAAACACTTTTGTATGTAATCAATGAGGGATACATAGATAAACTTGAGAATCTCAATGTTGCACTTGAAAAGAGTGTTGTTATAGATCTTGTGCTTGGATCTCTCATTAGTTCTTATGATAAATTCTACTTGGTTTATCATGTGAATAGTATAGACAAACATTGATGAATTTCTTATACCTTCTCCAAATTGAGGAAAATGAAAAGGAATTAGACTTATTATCCAATTCCAGTTATTGCTTTTGAATGTTGGTGAAAAGAAGAGGAGCCGTTTGAATCCTAAATGGAAAGGAATGGTTTCAGCCAAAACTTCCCATTGTGAAGGAATGGAATTGGCATGTCCTCTATTCCATGCAACCATGATTCAATATAGGCAAGTTTTAATTAATACAATGACAAGAATAATAGGAAATGAAGATTTCCCTAAGTATCTGAGATAGTAAAGTCAAATGTTTGCCTCTACATCAAGTACTTCAATAATCAAACTCCAAATACTTCTGATTCATGGAACCTTAATGCACGATGTGGAAATCACATTTAGATGAAATTCTAGGATCTATATAGAGGAAGGAAGTTTAAGCATCAAATGCTAAACCCAATCATTAGAATGGACGAATGTCGCATGTCTCAATGATTGAGGATTTTGATCATGGTAATGGAATTAGGATAAATCTGGTCACTTGTTATTATTCTTCATAGATGTATAGAAATCAAAATTTCATTTTATGTGTTGTATAAACGTGAATTTAAATTTTCATTTGATAATGGAAAGGTTACAATTCTAGTTTATAAAGATGATGGTTTATGTTTAAGCCATCTTCTTACAGTTGGCATTCATAAAATTATAGTTTGCATTTCTAATAATAGTTGTGATGACTTGAACATTGATTCCTCTAATAGTTTAAACATGATCATGCTTGTGGCGTAATCACCTTGGCTATATAAGTAAGAATCGCATCACCAAGCTCCAGTTGGATCGGACTTAGAATCATTTGAATGTGAGTTGGATGATGTATACGAGTCTTGTATGTTGGCAAGACGAATTAGTCACATTCACAGGGACATGTAATGGAGATAAAGTATTATTGGATCTTGTACAGACTAATGCATATGGAACCTTCAAATACGCCACAAGAAACGACATATACTAGTATATCATATTTATTGATAGTTTCATTAGACATGGTTATGTTTATTTGATTAATAACACTTTTGAAACTATGAAAAGTTTCAGAGAGTATCAGGACAAATTTCAAAGAGTATATGGAAAAAGTAGGGAATCAGTTAGGCAGGAAGATAAAGGATCTCAAATCTTAAAGGAAAGGAGAATGCCTTAGTATCAGATTCTATGATCATCATAGAGATTATGGAATGGTTTCCATAATTGGCTTCTCCAAGGACACCATAGTGTAGTGATGTCGCTAAAAGGAGAATCGAATGTTATATGGTTTGATCTATGATAAATCATGCTTCTCTACCATTCACAAATTTTTAGCAATATACAATTAAAATAGTAGATCATATTTTTGAACCTTGTATCCAACTAAGTAAGTTTGATGAAAACTCATCATATTTGGAGTTAGAAAGTTTCCTCACATTCAGATTTAGTGTTGTGAGGTCGTTCGTTAGACGAGAAACCAATGAAAAACTTGAATCGAGATATGTGAAGTGTTACATTGTCAGGTATTCACTGAAGACTTTTGTTTTATGTGATGCTTATAGCTCGAAAGGAATTTTCTTTATGAGAAAGAACATATACATTTCAAGAAGTCAGTGGGAGTCATATTGATCTTGAAGAAATTCGAGATATGACCGAAAATGGACTTATATTTAACACTAGCTTTCAACCTGAGGTTGATAAACCTGTTGAGTCAAATGACATTGTCGTACCTCTTCATAAGATATAGTAGAGTTAGAGCACCTCCTAAGTTTTATGAGTATCATCTAACTGTGGAAGGAGATACGTTAATTAGTGATAAAACATTGATCAATTTGGATAAGACTAATAACTACTAGGAAGAAATGGTGGGCCCTATGGTTTCCATTAGAAGAGTCAAAGGATAGCAAAATTTTGTGCATGAAGGATAACTAATTTTAAAATTGGTTGATCCTAAACCTAGTCTTACGACAGTGGGTTGTGTTTAGATCTTCAATGTGAAGACTAACATATATAGTAACATACACACATTCAAAGCTAGTATGGTGGTAAAGAGTTTTACTTAGACTCAGGAATTTGATTATGAGGAAACATTCTTACCAGTAGTTGAGAAAGGATCTATTTGGTTATTTGTTACCGTTGTTGCCTTCTTTGGTATAAGATATGGTAAAGTGGATGTTTAAGTGACTTTCCTAAACATGAAACTTTCAAGGGATGTATTGATGGGTTTTAGCCATATGAACATTCCTATGTGCACATGCAACCCTAATGCTTGGATCTAGGTTTCTCTAATTGATCATACATTGAATCCAAGACTTCTAATGACTAATATACAATAACAACAATATGAAATCAGAGATTAGAAGTTTACCTTGAATCACTTGCTTGATATTCTTGTCCTTGAGGCTTTAGAGTCACAATTATCACTCCTCTAATGGCTTACAAACACCAACTAGCAAGAAGATGATTTAGGAGAGAAGAGAGGGAATCAAATCGGCCAGGGTTTCTACTCAAACCATAAGTCACGAATCCCCTTAGCCCTAGAGGTCTATTTATACTTGTAAGGCTCCTAGGGTTTCACCCTTAAACCCTAATTGGATAAATTAAGCCCTAAGAAATCCAAATCCTTTCCATGATAAGCCTTGGACGATTTTATGGCTATCCTTAGCCCTAGAAATCGTCCACCCCTTATCCATAAAGGATATATAGCCCAAAGTGCAACTATCAAACAAACGACAGTTTATACCCCCTTTATTTAATTAATCTCTTTAAGTCATCAAATTAATTCCTAATTAATTTATGACTTATATTAATCAAATAATAATATTATTATTCCTTATATTATTCTTATAATATATTAATAATATTCATTCTCTCACTATAAATCATCCTGTCAAGTCGCTATGGTGAAGGCAACCCAAAAGGACCATGCTCAACCGGGTCAAATACTTGCCTAATATAGTTGTAGCCTTAGACACTATTCCAACAGTCTCCCACTTGGATAAGTCTAGTTACTATATATACAAGTATATTCCGATTAGCAATCGTAGCTCTCAAAGACCCTGTCAAACTCTGATCTAATCAATCTTGTCCTTTAGATAAGGGATCGTACAGTCCTCTGTTTAGATATCATGCTGACAATTCTATGGAAAAATTTGTCTAGCATGTGGTTTCTCGATCTCCGATTCATTTGACATAGAACTTAATCGAACACATCAATTCAGTTCTGACCGGGCCCGACACATAAGTCAAATCAAATCATCGAGCGGCCGAGATATCGCTTTTACCTTATTGGGATAAAAGTAATAGATAAACTTCGACTTATATGCATTTACTTATTCATTAATCAGCCATACACAACAATGCGTTTTATAACATCAAGTTACTGATGCGGTTTCGCATTATCAATGTACAACCAATCAATAAATAACAAACCATATATCTTGTTTTTAAGACTATATGATATTATCGTCTTGCGATCACCCTTTTTATCACATTCCATAAGGTGATTCCAGCAAGCGCGGGTTTGTTCCAATGCTCAAAACTAGTTCATAAGCACTCATGAACGTTGCGGCAAACTTTTGCTATGTCTAATACCATTTAGACAATCTACACACCAATTCATGACAATCTTCATTCATACCTACTTCCAACATATGAACGATTGTGGACAATTTGAACAATTCGATTATTCTTAATAAACTCAATTATTCTGGAAGTCAAAACATGCAAAATGAAACAATAGTTAAACAATTAACATAAGACAGTAACATTACTCATAAATAATACTCTTTTATTTAATCATCAAATGTTAATTACATTTATCTATTACACGTTTCTACTATTATCTAATCTATACTAATATCATTCTTCAGCCTAATACTCCTAGCATGCTGCAAGTGCTTAACCCTACTCAGTCCCTTCGTAAGCGGATCTGCTGGGTTATCTTCTGATTATATCCTCTTCACTACGAGTTGTCCTTCTTCTACACGATGTCTAATAAAGTGATATTTTCTGTCGATATGTCTAGATCTACCATGATCCCTCGGTTCCTTGGTCAGGGCAACCACTCCTTGATTATCATAGAAAATCTCCATGGGCTCCTTTATGGCGGGTACAACTCCAAGATCACCGATGAAGTTCTTTAACCATATTGCCTCCTTCGACGCTTCGCTCGCTGCAATGTACTTTGATTCACACGTTGAATCAGCTACGGTTTCCTGCTTGGAACTTTTCCAAGTTACTGCTCCTCCATTCAGGGTAAAGACCCAACCCGACTGCGAACGGTAGTTGTCCCTGTCGGTCTGAAAGCTGGCGTCACTATACCCTCGCACCTTCAAGTCATCACTCCCTCCGAAGACTAAGAACCATTCCTTCGTCCTCCGAAGGTACTTAAGGATATTCTTGACTGCAATCCAATGGGCTCTGCCAGGGTTCCCTTGATATCTGCTAACCATGCTCAAAGCAAAGGCTACATCAGGGCGAGTACAAGTCATAGCATACATGATTGAGCCAACTGCGGAAGCGTATGGTACTCGGCTCATTTCTGCTATTTCAGCTTCGGTACTTGGACTTTGAGTCTTACTCAAGTTGGCATTACTTTGTATCGGTAATTCTCCCTTCTTCGAGTTTTCCATACTAAAACGTTTAAGTACCTTATCTAAGTAAGTGTTCTGACTAAGTCCTATTAGTCTCTTACTTCTTTCTCTCACTATCCTTATTCCCAAAATATAGGAAGCCTCTCCGAGGTCCTTCATAGCGAAGCACTTCCCGAGCCAGGACTTAACTTCCTGCAGAGTCGGGACGTCGTTTCCTATGAGTAGTATGTCATCGACATACAAAACGAGGAAGCTTACTATACTCCCACTGGCTTTGACATATACACACGATTCATCTTCGCTTCGTACAAATCCAAACTCTTTGACTTTCTCATCGAAGCAAAGATTCCATCTGCGAGACGCTTGCTTAAGTCCATAAATGGACTTCTGAAGCTTACACACTCTATTCGGATGCTTCAGATCGACAAAACCTTCTGGTTGAGCCATGTAAACATCCTCAGCCAACTTCCCATTAAGGAAAGCAGTTTTGACATCCATTTGCCAAATCTCATAATCATGAAATGCGGCAATAGCTAGCATCACTCTAATAGACTTAATCTTCGCAACTTGTGAGAAGGTCTCATCATAGTCAACTCCGGGAGTTTGAGTAAAGCCCTTCGCAACCAATCGCGCCTTATATGTGTGTACGTTTCCATCCACGTCGGTCTTCTTCTTGAAGATCCATTTGCACCCGACGGTCTTACGTCCGGACACATTATCAACCAAATTCCAAACTTAGTTGTCATACATGGACTGGATCTCGCTGTCCATTGCCTCTTTCCATGTCGCAGACTTCGGGCCTGCCATAGCTTCCTTATAGCTATTATGTTCATCTAAATTTATTAGTGTATCATCACTAATATACGTATCCCCTTCGGTAGTAATATGAAAACCATAAAACTGGGGGTGAACTCTAACTCTTTCGGAACGTCTAAGAGGTAATGATTCGTCAATTGATTCAACCAGAGTTTCCTCCTTGGGTTGAGTGCCAGCGGTAGAGGTTCCTTCATCTATCGATTCTTGAATCTCTTCAAGCTCGATTTGCCTCCCATTGTCTCCTTGGCTTATGAGTTCTCGATCTCAGAAAACTCCTCTCCTCGCAACGAAGACAACATTGTCCTTCGGTCTATAGAAGAGGTATCCAAAGGATTTCTGTGGGTAGCCGATGAAAATACATCGCTCACTACGACGTTCAAGCTTGTCATGAGTATCTCGTCTTACGAAATCCTCGCAACCGCAAACCTTGATATGTGCCAACGAGGGAGCTTTCCCTATCCACATCTCGTGAGGTGTTTTGGCAACCTTCTTAGTAGGGACTCGGATAAGGATATGGGCGGCAGTCTCTAAGGCATACCCCCAAAAAGAGATAGGTAGTGAAGCACGACTCATCATAGAGCAAACCATGTCTAACAAGGTTCGATTATGCCTTTCTGCCACACCATTCAACTGCGGTGTCCTAGGTGGCGTCAATTGTGAAACTATTCCACACTCCTTGAGATAATCGTGGAATTCAAGACTTAGGTACTGTCCTCCTCGATCGGATCGAAGCATCTTGATTTTCCTGCCCAATTGATTCTCCACTTCATTTTTGAACTCTTTGAATTTTTCAAAAGTTTCCGACTTTTGCTTGATTAAGTAAATATACCCATATCTACTATAGTCATCGGTAAAAGTCACATAGAAGCGGTTTCCGTCCTTCGTGGTTGATCTAAACGGTCCACATACATCGGTATGTATTAGGTCCAATAGACCCTCACCCCTTTGACATGTACTTGTGAATGGTGACTTAGTCATCTTTCCAAGTAAAGAAGACTCGCATGTGTCATCTTCCCTAAGGTCGAATGACTCCAACACTCCATCCTTTTGGAGTTGGGCTATGCGCTTCTTGTTGACATGTCCAAGACGACAATGCCACAAGGATGCTCTATCCACACCATTAGAAGAATCCATGCATAAAACATCATTTCCTAAGTTATCTACAATCATAACAGTTTCATAAATTCCATTACATGGTATAGCTTCAAAATATAAGACACCATTTAGATAAGCAAGAATAGAACCATTCTCATTATTAAAAGAAAATCTAAAACTTTGTCTAAACAAACCATGAAAAGAAATGATGTTTCTAGCCATTTCTGGTGAATAGCAACAATTGTTCAAATCTAAAGACAAACCATTCCTAAGCACTATAGAATACACTCCAATCTTGGTCACATGCGACGATCTTCTGTTCCCCATGATTAGATTTATTCTTCCATGCTCCACATCCCTATTTCTTCTTAGTCCCTGTAATTCAGAACAAATATGGTAACCACAACCGGTATCAAGGACCCAAGAAATAGCATGAGATGAATCGTTAGATTTAATTGTATAAATACCTACGAAAGATGGCTTGATCTTTCCTTCCCTTATGGCTTGCAGGTAGTCTGGGCAGCTTCTCTTCCAATGCCCTATTTTATGGCAATGATGGCACTCTGCCTCCTTAGGGTTAGGACAGGGCTTAGCAGGATCAACTTTAGTCCCACTAGAAGAGAAACCATCTCGGGACTTTCCCTTGCGGTGGCTCTTAGACGAAGCCTTCCTCTTCTTGCCTCTTCCTTACCCAATGGCCAAAACAGGAGCAACGGGTGGATTGGGAGTGGGTGCAACAGACTTGTCCTTTAGGTTGCTTTCAGCAACCCTAAGGAGACCTTGGAGCTTGCTTAGGGTGACCTCTTCCTTGTTCATGTGGTAGGTCATCCTAAATTGATTGTAACACGGAGGCAAAGAGTGAAGCACCATGTCAATCGCCAAATCTTCCACAAAGTCAACATTCAACTTGCGAAGACGATCGACATACCTTTGCATCTTTTGCAGGTGCACGATAAGAGATTCTTTATGACCCATTTTTGCGGAAATCATGTTAGTGAAAATCTCCTAACGCTCTTGCCTCACGTTCTGGTGGTATCTCTCCAACAAGTCTTGGTGCATTTCATACGGATACATGTCCTCATAGGACTTTTGGAATTCGGCATTCATGGTGGCTATCATGATGCAATGTACCTTCGTTGCATCACGCTCGTGAGTTTCAAAAGCGGTCATTTCAGCCGGAGTAGCGATTTCTAGGTTGATTTTCTCGAGCTTCTCATCTAGGACATATTCCTTGTCCTCATAGCGAGCAATTGTGCGAATGTATCTTATCCATTCGCTAAAATTTGTCCCATCGAAAGTAACCTTTTGACAAAGGCTCATCAATGTGAATGAACTAGCAGCAGCGTTGTTTGCGTTCGACATCTACAAATAGAAAGGACAAAGATAGATTAGAATATGAATCCCTAATTATCACCCAATATGAAAAATTAGGGCTAGGATCCAACAACAATATTTACATATTAGAAAAGGGATGCCGTAATCTAACATGCAAACAATTTGAAGGTAAGCGAATGACGATTCACTAATTCTCCACCACATAACTTTAAGTTCTAAATGTATTGAGAATTCCTAGGTTTGGATGAGATTCATTGAAAACTTTTCAATGGCATGTTTAAATCTCGATATGCCCCTCTCGTTTGTGATTGGGATACCGAGGATCACAAAGTGGGTGTGAATTACCATGCAAATTTACATGGTGCCTTCATTGTAACGATCACCTATTTGATGTGCCGGTAAACCACACACGCTCCATCAAACTATGATAAACAATGAATCACCCTTTGCCACCTTTGCTTAGAACCAATTAGTGTACCGGTAAACCACACACGCTCCACTAACTTCTTAGCAAGGGTGGAAAGTGTAATTTCATGGGATTGCATCAATTCACTTTTTCCTAAAGTATCTAAGATTGGAAAATTTTTGAAAAACATATAGTTACTTTGTATTTCATATTATACTTTTAATGAAGAGATGAGGTTGACCTATCCTACCTGTGCGGCTAACGACCCTCCACCAATCAAGCAAGTGGTGGGTGTGAGTGTACACCCATTAAGCGCCATTTTATAGGCAGCAACCTTATACCCACCTTATAGACCGGCTTCGTGAATGAGGTCTACTAACGGTAAGACTAGCATTTTAATTATATATATATATATATATATATATATATATATATATATATATTTATATTAATCTTGTAATATTATATTAGTATAGGGTTAGATTTTAAACTTGTAAAATTCTAGGGTTTGAAATTTAAATTGTCTAAATTAAACTTTTAATCACAAAACATAAATTTCAAAACTTGAGGGCAAGTTTTAAACTTTTAAAAACATAGAGGATCAAATAACAAATAATCTTAATTAACAATTAATTCCATAATTATCCATATTTGATTTATTAAATAATTTCTTGCAAAACAATTTACCAATTTAGTAAAATAATTAATCAATTATCACATAAGGAAACAAATATTTTATTAATTGATAAATATCTTCAATTAGGTCAAGAATATACTCATATATATCATAAAATCGGATTTATGTTGATCTAATATGATTAAGGCAAGTATCTCAAAGATAAACAACAAGAAATCCTGAAGTTTCCATTTTCTGACGCTCGAACTCGCCGAGTACCCAGATGGACTCGCCGAGTTGAGGCTACTCGCCGAGTACCACCATGGGACTCGCCGAGTTCATCAGCCAGAGGACAAAAAAATGATTTTTTCAGGAACAAAGAAGCAATTAAAGTATGAATTCAGTAGAAACCAATCTAGGCTCTGATACCACTGATGGGTTTTAGCCATATGAACATTCCTATGTGCACATGCAACCCTAATGCTTGGATCTAGGTTTCTCTAATTGATCATACATTGAATCCAAGACTTCTAATGACTAATATACAATAACAACAATATGAAATCAGAGATTAGAAGTTTACCTTGAATCACTTGCTTGATCTTCTTGTCCTTGAGGCTTTAGAGTCACAATTGTCACTCCTCTAATGGCTTACAAACACCAACTAGCAAGAAGATGATTTAGGAGAGAAGAGAGGGAATCAAATCGGCTAGGGTTTCTACTCAAAGCATAAGTCACGAATCCCCTTAGCCCTAGAGGTCTATTTATACTTGTAAGGCTCCTAGGGTTTCACCCTTAAATCCTAATTGGATAACTTAAGCCCTAAGCAATCCAAATCCTTTCCATGATAAGCCTTGGACGATTTTATGGCTATCCTTAGCCCTAGAAATCGTCCAACCCTTATCCATAAAGGATATATATCCCAAAGTGCAACTATCAAACAAACGACAGTTTATACCCCCTTTATTTAATTAATCTCTTTAAGTCATCAAATTAATTCCTAATTAATTTATGACTTATATTAATCAAATAATAATATTATTATTCCTTATATTATTCTTATAATATATTAATAATATTCCTTCTCTCATTATAAATCATCCTGTCAAGTCGCTATGGTGAAGGCAACCCAAAAGGACCATGCTCAACCGTTTCAAATACTTGCCTAATATAGTTGTAGCCTTAGACACTATTCCAACATGTATGACACATCCTAAAAAGATTTAAACATACTAAGTATCCAAATAAGGTGTGTATGCTTGAGAAATCTATTCGTAGATTTAGACAAGCATCACGTAGCAAGAATCTGTTATTCAATGAGAAAGTCAAAGAGTTTTGTCTTTCTAGAAGTCCAGATAAGTCTTGAGTACATGTCAAAGCTAGTGTGAGTGTCGTTCTCTTCCTAGTATTGCATGTTGATGACAATAATGCTCATAGGAAACATTGTTTCTAAGTTGCAAAGTATAAAAACTCAGGAACTGTTTTCTATGATGGACATGAGGAAACGATATTGATACTTAGTCTTTGCGTCTAAAAGTCTAGATTGAAATGTTTAATAGGATTCCATCAAAGCACAATGTGTTGGAAGGTTTTAACATGAAAATCCCAAAGGTATTGTTTATATGCATCATAGAAAGGACTTTAGTGAATCTCAAAAGTCCATTTGTTATGGTCATAAAAATGATAGAATGAGTCGAGTCTCATATGCTTCGGATATAGGATTGATCATGAATGCAATGACTTGTTCCTATTCTGAGGCCTCAAATATTTTGAGAATCGTGAGATTGTGTTAGAAATTGGAATGCTTGAATTGCTAGATAACTATCAAGAACATTCTCAAGTATTGAAAGATACTAATGAATGGTTACTTGTAGACAGTAAAGAACATGATTGGGGAAGAGTTATATTGACATGATATTTAGAGATGACTTTGAGTCATAGTCTAAATGGATATTCTTTTTGAGTTGTAACATTAAAAGTATCATGTAGGAGATGGTGGTAGATTTGACAATGTGGGTAAGACCACATTAGTGTAAGTGAAGTATCCAATGAGCATACTTGGACTAGAAAACTTCATAAGTGATCTTGGATTTGTTTTGAGTAACAAATTTAAATTAGAAATATTATGTGAAAGTGTAGTCATATTGGCTAAGGATTCTAGAGATCATGAAAGGTCAATGCATATAAGGAGATTCCACTACATCCTACAAAATGTTGAGGATAGAGATCTAGTTGTGAAGTGAATATATTTCTGATGATCCATTCACAATAGTGATGACTAAAGGAAAACATGATATGGATGCCTAGAGCATTGGCATGAGAATGGTTGACAAGTTTAGTTGTTAAGTAAATTACCCCAAAACATTTATACAATAGATAAATTTTTTATTGTTATGGTGATTAAGTAATAGGGAATTATTTATATTCAAAGAGTGTCATACCATATAACAATTAGTTTATTATAGTACTTCATTTTACACGTTACTTCCTGAATATTAATTAATTTGAAATGTCATAGTCGGTCATACTTCTGAGAGTATGTATTGATTTAAGATTGTCATGAATCGTTTATAGATTTTCCATAAGGATTGGATATTTCATAGGGATTGTTGTAATATTAATGAGTACTTTGAAAATAGGGATTTAAACTATTGGTTAAACTTGCGCTTAGAGATTAATTCATGGATTCAATCACAAGTATATATGTCATATTTTACATATCAGTTGTGCATTGGTTTACTCCAATTCATCTCATAACTGGGTATTATAAAATGTAATTACATGCATTATTTAGAGAGTAAAATGTATGAATATATAGTCAAAGTTTATTTGTTCATTTTGCCTTAACAGGAAAACCGATATCTTTGTGCCTCACGATGATATGTTTCCTCCATCTGAAGTTCTTGGCCGAGCTTGGACTAAATTGATGTATTCAATTACTAGTCTGAATTTAGTCATCATAAATAGGGAAACCGAGAAACAAAATCTTGGACTATGCGATTGATTCTAATCCATGTCTCATCTACATACGACATCTTATAGAATGAAGGGATCGTTAATCACTTATCTTAGGACCAATGTCTAATCAAAGTTTGGAAGTGTCTTTGGAAAACACTTTTTACTGGTTATTAGGACTTGTACTTGTAATTATAGTTAGCCACTTTGTAGTACATGGTTCTTGGTACGTATTGCATTTTGGCCTTGGACTCGGCGAGTTGAAGGTCCAACTCACCGAGTAGAAGCGAGAAGGGACACGGTACTTAAGCGATGGACTCGGCGAGTCGGGTCCCGGACTCGGCGAGTAGACCCTGTTTGGAAAAAAACCCTAATCCGAAGTTTTGCACCCTAGTTAAACACCTTAACTCAGCCTCCTTAGTCCCATTTTGCTCCCAGAAGACCCCCATATCAAACCCTAGCCATTATTGAAGCAATCTAGGGCATTTGGAGTGACTTTGGTGCTTTTGTGATCCAAGGAGGGAAGGAAAAGCTTGAGGGAATAAGAGGAGGCTAAAAGGATCCGAGTTTGTGCACCATTTTCAGCTTATTGAAGCCGGAGGATTTCCGGAGCAGCAGCGGCAGCAGTCAGATGATTCCCGCATAGTTCAGCAGCTACTACGAGGTGAGTTACCTTCCAGTAGCAGTGGGTCTATGGCCACAATGCCGGCCTCTGAGATTCGGTTTTTAGGACCGAAGGGTAGGTCGGACACCCCAGATATGTCTGACAATAGATTATGCTATGATATATGTGATAGTAGTAGTAGGCGGTGAAATAGTCCCCGAGGTTCGGTTGTTAGGACCGAAGGGTAGTAAGCACCCCAGAATGGCTCGACATGGGTAGGTCAACACCCCAGAATGGTTTGACACGGGTAGGACGGCACCCCAGAATGGCCGCATGGGTAGGTCGTCACCCCAGAATTGCCGTACGGGTAGGTCGACACCCTAGAATGGCCGTACCGGGTAGGCCGGGCACCCCAAAAATTCCTGGCAGTATGTATGTGATATGTTTGTATGGAATGTGGTACGATGGGGGAATTCACTAAGCTTCATGCTTACAGTTTTCAGTTTTGGTTTCAGGTACCTCTTCAGCAAAGGGGAAGGAGCTGGCGCAGTAGCGGCGCATCATACACACGCTCTTTGTTTTCTGCACTATGAGATATTCTGAGATTTGTACTCTGACATTATTATGTTTTGTGATTCGGTTTTCAGATACGAGACATGTTTTTATTAATTGATATGATCGGATGATATTTTGTTACAAATGTTTTGCAAATCACTTAATCAAAAATGAAATTTTTGGACGTGAAAATTGGGTCGTTACAAGTTGGTATCAGAGCCCTGGTTTGAGGGATTCGGACACACCTTCGGGGGAGTCTGGACTCAAACCGAGGGATTAAAAGATTTTATAAGAAAGTGGTTTTCTAAAGAATAAAACAGAAGAGTTTTTGAGAAAGAACAAGTGTGTGATGTGCGCGACCGGCCGAGCTCAAGTAAGTATTCCCCAAAGTACCCATACAATGTTATGCTATGTTTATCAGATTTAGTAGAACAACATGCTAGAATAGGACTAAGGATCTAGGAATGATGCCTTAGGTGCCTACTTTATGTGCTTCGGCTTATGAGAATTGCATGCTAGTATTGAGTAGACAGTAGTAGGATAACCAATTTAGGTTGTGCCTGGTAGTATGCGCGTAGCATTATACGCTAGTTCAGCTTCTCATTATGAGGAAAGATTTGCTTGAGTAGTTTTCCTGCGTCTGAATGCTACTTGCTTTGTGCTTTGTGGGACTCTGAGTGATGGGAGTTAGTCATTAGGTGAATACGTCACATTACATGTGATCAGGGTTGAATAATCTCAGAGTGCTGGATTTGGCCCTATTGCGCAGCTTTTGTTTGAGTCTAACCGTTGTAGGGACGAGTATGTTACTCGAAGAAATATCTGAGCCTCATCACATGTGATGGTATTCCGGTAATGGCTAACTGGCATTACAAGGAGGCCTCCAGCGGCTGAGGACCGGTTTTGGTGGAGTCAAAGATTTTCCCTAGGGCAAGCCTAAAATGGGAATAGTAGAGGATCAGTAGTGGTGAAAGGGATCTGGTGGAGTCAAAGCTGTCCTTGAGGAAGGTACGGATAGATGTGGAAGGTAGTATGGGCCCGTACTACTGAAAGCAGAGGATCCGTACCCGAATTAAGGAGGGATGAGGCAAGACCAGGGAACTTGTAATAGATGTGATCCCTTTGGAGGTATCAGTATCACTAATGGTTGCCTGTATGTATTGCAGAATGGTGGTACTACGTCCGAGGCCAGCAGTTGGCAGTTCAGGAGAGAGATCAGGTTCGGGATCAGGTTCCGAGCCAGTAGATGAGAGGATACGCAAGTTCATCGCGTCAGAGATCACCAGAGGCATCCTTGAGTCGACCCCCATCATTTTCGAGTCGATCAAGGATGGGATAGTTGAGTTGATGGAGGACCGCCTTAGGGTGTTCAGGAGTGACATGGCATTTGGCCAGTCAGGATCTTGCACACTGTCCTTTAAGGACTTCAGGGGTAGTGGTGTGCCGGATTTCCATGGGGAGAAGGACCCCATTGTTGCCAGACGATGGATTGTGGACATTGAGTCTGCACAACTGACTAGCTTCTGCCCCGAGGGGTCGAAGGTGAGATATGCAGTAGGGTGTTTGAGAGACAGAGCTAGAGACTGGTGGGAGTCTGTTGGTGACTCATTAGGAGCCTCGGCTGTTAAGGCTATGACTTGGTCGGATTTTGTGACCCGGTTCCGAGTAAAGTTTGTGCCAGCGGTAGAGCTTCAACAGCTGGCCAGAGAGTTTTTGGACATGAGACAGACTACGGAGACTGTGGCAGAGATCACCGCCAAGTTTCGGGAGAGGGCATTGTTGGTTCCCCAGTATGCAGGAGATGAGGATATGAGGAGGAACCACTATCATGACATGCGGCGAGCCGACATTCGGGAGCGTGTTAGTTTTTCAGCTTGCCCTACCCTAGATTCCATGATTTCCAGGGCTAGGGAGAGGGAGATTGATCTGGAGCATGTCCGGAAGAGGAAGACTGAGGAGGGTCAGATGACTGGGGCTTCAGGGAAGAAGCCCAAGGGATCAGATGGTAGGCCGAAGGGCCAGTCAGGACTGGGCCGCTGCAGGAAATGCGGTAGGCCACATGAGGGGGCGTGTAGACTGGGATCGTTGGGCTGCTACAAGTGCGGCAAGACGGGGCATTTCAGCAGGGACTGTACTGCCCCTACACCAATTATTCAGACGTCTGAGTTGCTATGTTTCCACTGCAACCAAAGGGGCCACAAGAAGGCCAATTGCCCCCAGTTGATAGCAGCATCAACGCTAGTGAAGGCGCCAGCACCAGCGACCCTACGCATCACTGATGGCCAGCAGGGCAAGGCAGAGGATCCAGTGGTGAGGAGCTGGGCATTCCAGTTGACTACCGAGGAGGCACGCGCTGCACCCGATGTGGTGACGGGTATGGCTTCTTATTTATGCTGTTATGATATGCTACTGTGATTTTGATATGTTATGTATGTGCTCTGTTTAGGATCGTTCCATGTGAACGGTATCCCGTTTCAGGTACTATTTGATTCAGGTGCTACCCAATCATTTGTCTCTCTTGCTCTTAGCAAGAAGTTTCCTGAGTCTTCGGGCATGTTGGATTGCCCTTTAGAGCTAGAGATTGCTGATGACCGATCGGTGCGAGTATCGACAGTATTCCGAGACTGTGTGTTGAGATTATTCGAGGAGCGTTATCTGGTGGACCTGGTTCCTATTCCGTTGAGAGGGAACAAGGTGATTATAGGCATGGATTGGTTGAGCCCCAATAGGGTAGTGATAGATTGCACACAGCAGCTGGTTCGGATCAGGACCCCAAGTGGGGGAGAGTTGGTAGCTCTGGGCGAGAGGCCACAACAAGGACCAGCCTTATGTTCGGCAGCAAGAGCTAGGCGTTACCTTCAACAGGGTTACGCAGGATATGTCACTTATGTTATGGATACCCGGGAGGCGGGAAAGGCGACAGTGGGCGATGTGCCCGTGGTGCGAGAGTTTATGGATGTATACCCCGAGGAGTTGCCAGGGATACCTCCGGAGAGGCAGGTGGAGTTCAGGATCGACCTAGTCCCTGGTGCGGCTTCGATAGCGAAGGCACCATATCGGTTGGCTCCTCCTGAGATGCAGGAGTTGTCTACACAACTACAGGAGCTGTTAGACAAGGGATTCATTAGATCGAGTAGTTCACCCTAGGGAGCCCCGATTCTGTTTGTGAGCAAGAAGGACAGGTCGCACCGGATGTGTATAGATTACCGGGAGCTGAACAAGGTAACGGTGAAGAACCGTTACCCACTCCCAAGGATTGATGACCTCTTTGACCAGCTATAGGGAGCATCTTGGTTTTCCAAGATTGATCTGTGTTCAAGATATCATCAGATTAGGGTCAGAGAGGAGGATATGCAGAAGACTGCGTTTCGGACGCGCTATGGCCACTACGAGTTTGTGGTGATGCCCTTCGGGCTCACCAATGCTCCTGCCGCGTTCATGGACCTCATGAACCGCGTGTGTAGACCGTTTTTTGATAGTGTTTATTGATGATATCTTGGTTTATTCCAAGACGCAGAAGGAGCACAAGGAGCACCTGCGGGAGGTACTGGAGACTTTGAGGAGGGAGAACTTGTATGCTAAGTTCTCCAAGTGTGATTTCTGGTTGCGCGAGGTGCAGTTCTGTGGGCATCGCGTCAACCAGAACGGGATTTCAGTGGACCCGGCCAAAGTGGAGGCCGTGATGAGATGGGAGGTTCAGAAGTCTCCATCTGACATTTGGAGTTTCCTAGGATTAGCCGGCTACTATCGGATATTCATTCATGATTTCTCCAAGATAGCCGTATCGCTGACCAAGCTAACGAGGAAGGTTGTGGTCTTTCATTGGGGGCGTGAGCAGCAGGCCGCATTTGAGACACTGAGACAGAGATTGTGCAAGGCGCCAATCTTAGCCCTGCCAGAGGGCATGGAGGATTTTGTCATGTACTGCGATGCGTCCATCTCAGGTTTGGGCGTAGTATGGATGCAGAGAGGGCATGTCATCGCCTACGCGTCGAGGCAGCTGAAGCCTCACGAGGTGAACTACCCGACGCATGATTTAGAGCTGGGGGCTGTTGTGTTTGCCCTCAAGATTTGGCGTCATTACCTCTATGGGGTTCGCGGTACCATCTACACAGACCATAAGATTTTGAGGTACCTCATGGATCAGCCGAATCTAAACATGAGGCAGCGTCGGTGGATGGACGTGGTAAAGGATTACGATTGCGAGATCCTTTATCACCCGGGTAAGGCCAATACGGTGGCCGACACGCTTAGCCGCAAGGCAGCGCCAATCAGGGATATCTGTCTGAGGATGACAGTGGTAACTCCGTTGTTGGAGCGGATTCGGGAGGCCCAGTAGGAGGCCATGAAGGAGGAACATCGGAACAACGAGCGGATCGTGGTGTAGGTTTCCTCCTTCGACTATGATAGCCGGGGATTATTGACACTACACCGTAGGGTGTGGGTTCCATACCTCTGGGGTGTGCGCCAGGTTCTGATGGAGGAGGCGCACAAATCTCGGTTTTCCATTCATCCCGGGTTGACGAAGATGTATAGGGATCTTCGTCTGGACTATTGGTGGCCCTGCATGAAGCAGGATGTGGCATGGTTTGTGGAGCAGTGCTTGACCTGCAGGAAGGTCAACGCTGAGCATCAGAGACCTCACGAAAAGATGCAGCCGTTGGATATTCCGCTTTGGAAATGGGAAGACGTCACGATGGATTTTATCATAAAGCTTCCCAGGACCACACGGGGAGTGGATTCGATTTGGGTCATCGTCGATCGATTGACCAAGAGCGCCCATTTTATCCCTATTCAGGAGAGTATTTCAGCTGAAAGGTTGGCCGATATCTATATCAGGGAGGTAGTGGCGTGGCACGGGATTCCAGTGTTAGTGGTTTCAGACAGGAATGTGCAGTTCACTTCCTGGTTTTGGAAGAAGTTTCATGACGAGCTGGGTACTCGTCTACATTTTAGCACCGCCTTTCACCCGCAGACGGATGGTCAGAGCGAGCGGACCATCCAGACCCTGGAGGATATGCTGCGAGCATGCGTATTAGACTTCGGAGGTAGTTGGGATACCTACTTTCCATTGGTAGAGTTCTCCTATAACAATAGTTATCATGCGAACATTGATCGTCCTCCTTTCGAGATGTTGTATGGGAGGAAGTGCAGGACCCCAATATGTTGGGGCGAGGTTGGCCAGAGGGTGACGGGGAGCACTGAGGTAGTGCTTAAGATGACAGAGAAGATCCAGTAGGTCTGGAGCAGGTTTCAGACTGCTCAGAGTCGGCAGAAAAGCTATGCCGATAAGCGACAATCAGACCTGGAGTTCCAGGTCGGAGATATGGTTCTCCTGAAGGTGTCGCCATGGAAAGGCGTTATCCTATTCAAGATACGGGGCAAGTTGGGCCCTAGGTACATTGGGCCGTTCAGGGTTATAGCCCGGGTGGGCAAGGTGGCATATAGGCTGGATTTGCCAGCCGAACTCAGTCAGATGCACAACACTTCCTCGTAGGAGCCGATGGATGAGACGATGGAACATTTCAGGATCGAGCAGCAGACTTCGAGGACGAAGTCTAAAATAAGTGGGGAGATTTGTAGCACCTGGTTCTTGGTACGTATTCTTTTGTTAAATACTTTTCATTTTGGCCTTGGACTCGGCAAGTTGAAGGTCCAACTCGCCGAGTAGAAGCGAGAAGGGACACGGGACTTAAGCGATGGACTTGGCGAGTAGACCCTGTTTGGACAAAAACCCTAATCCGAAGGTTTGCACCCTATTTAAACACCTTAACTCGGCCTCCTTAGTCCCATTTTGCTCCCAGAAGACCCCCATAGCAAACCCTAGCCGTTATTGAAGCAATCTAGGGCATTTGGAGTGACTTTGGTGCTTTTGTGATCAAAGGAGGGAAGGAAAAGATTGAAGGAACAAGAGGAGGCTAAAGGGATCCGAGTTTGTGCACCATTTTCAGCTTATTAAAGCCGAAGGATTTCCGGAGCAGCAGCGGCAGCAGTCAGAGGATTCCCGCATAGTTCAGCAGCTACTACGAGGTGAGTTACCTTCTAGTAGCGGTGGGTCTACGACCACAATGTTGGCCCACCAATAGGGATCGTATGTTAGATGTTTGTCTTTGTGATATTCATCTGTGTTGCTACTACCTGATATGTTATATGCTAGCATGATATGATATGTGATAGTGATAGAGTTTGGTTGTTAGGACCGAAGGGTAGGTTAGGCACCCTTGATATGTCTAACAGTATGTTATGATATGTTTAGTTGCTAGCATGATATGTTATATGAGATAGAGGTATTAGGAGGAGGAAAAGTCCCTGAGATTCGGTTTTTAGGACCGAAGGGTAGGTCGGACACCCCAGATATGTCTTACAATAGATTATGCTATGATATATGTGATAGTAGTGGTAGGCGGTGAAATAGTCCCCGAGGTTCGGTTGTTAGGACCGAAGGATAGTAAGTACCCCAGAATGGCTCGACATGGGTAGGTCAGCGCCCCAGAATGGCTTGACACAGGTAGGACGGCACCCCAGAATGGCCGCATGGGTAGGTCGTCACACCAGAATGGCCGTACGGGTAGGTCGACACCCTAGAATAGCCGTAACGGGTAGGTCGGGCACCCCATAAATGTCGGGCAGTATGTATGTGATGTGTTTGTATGGAATGTGGTACGTTGGGGGAATTCACTAAGCTTCGTGCTTACAGTTTTCAGTTTTGGTTTCAGGTACCTCTTCAGCAAAAGGGAAGGAGTTGGCGCGGTAGCGGCGCATCATACACACGCTCTTTGTTTTCCGCACTATGAGATATTCTGGGATTTGTACTCTGACATTAATATGTTTTGTGATTCGGTTTTCAGATACGATACATGTTTTTATTAAATGATATGATCGGATGATATTTTGTTACAAATGTTTTGCAAATCACTTAATCAAAAATGAAATTTTTGGATGTGAAAATTAGGTCCTTACACACTTATTCAAGTGGGATATTGTTGGATTAAAGTGTCTAAGGTCCTAACTAAATGGTGTAATGTTGAAGAATAAAAGTAAAGTCCTTGCTGGTTTCCATCACAACTCGGAAATGGCTTGGATTTATTAAAAGAGAGAGATAAATGATTTATTAACTTAAAAGAGAGAGATAAATTAATTAGAAATAGTAAATAATTAATTATGAATTAATTAAAGATAATCATAATTGATTAATTATTAATCAAAATTAATATGCAATTAGTCCATGAGTAATTGGAATTTATTAAAGGTGTAAGGGGTGAATAATAATTATTCAGTAGTTGAACAAAAGAGGCAATTCTAGAACCTACCAAGGATTGAATGGTTTTGAGAGCCTCTTTAGGGTTTCTAAAAGCCTACTGATAGCAGATAAGGATAGAATTTGATTAGGGATTAAATCTATTATTTAATTATTCAACTCTGACTTTGTCTGCAAGTTACCTAAACTATAAATAGGACCCTTGGGGAACCTAATTTCATGGATTCTCATACATATAAGGTGGAGAACGAAATTCTCCTCCTCTCCCTTCTCTCCTTAAAACCTAGGGTTTCCTGAGTTTTGGGCGTGAACCATTAGAGGCGGCCATACTTTTGTAGCTAGTTTTTCAAAGAGACTACAAGGGTATTTGATTAGCTTGTTTTGAATTAAGCATGTGGTTCGATTCAGGAATTTCATTCATAGAGTTTATAATTTTTGTTTCATAAGTATGTTACTATTAATTGAGAAAAAGCGTAGATCCAATTTAGTTTGCATGTACCCTTAAGATTTAAGTGAAATTTAGCATGTGCAGATTAATTTTAACCTAAAAATCCCATCAATTCTCATAGGGTAGCACCGTCTACACACGTTCTAACAATAGTTGGTGAGAACTTATAAACCTAGCTCTCTCTCTCTCTCTCTCTTTCTCTCTCTCTCTCTCTATATATATATATATATATATATATATATATATATATATATATATATATATATATATATATATATATATATATGTTTAATTTTTCTTTTGAGAAAACTAATATATTGAAAGCTTATTAAGGTGTACATGATACTTAAAGTTTAGGTTAGGTAAATATGATATTTTGATATTTTTTAAGGGTATTTATGAAATTCTCCTTATATATGTTCATAGGTGAGAATTGAGATGGCCATATTTTCCATCAATGGTCAGTCAACCTTTTGCTTCCTCTTCTTTTTTTAGTTAAAGTTACAATCTGACACTTAACTAATTTGGTGTAAAAAGTCATTGTTTGGATGTGGTGAACATACAAATATGTCGATTTCTAAAAGCAATAAGAAACCAAGCAAACATTTCATTTAATGTCTTGATCTTTAGGATAGTGTGTATGTATATGTGTGTATATATATATATATATATATATATATGTGTGTGTGTGTGTGTGTGTGTGTGTGTATGTGTGTGTGTGTGTCTTAAAAAAAAAGAGTTTGAGAAATCTGATATATTGAAGGATTATGAAGGTGTACATGATATTTAAAGTTTAGGGTAGGTAAATATAATATTTTGATATTTTCAAGGGTATTTGATATTTTTAAATATAATTTTTGTTCCACATATTAGTCGACCTTTTGCTTCCTCTTTTTTTTTTCAAGCGACAATCTGACACTTAAGTAATTGGTGTAGAAAGTGATTGTTTGGATATGGTGAAGATACAAATATGTGGACATCTAAAGGAAATAAGAAACCAAGCAAACATTTCATTTAATGTCTTGGTCTTTAGGATAGTGATTTTTTTAAAATGCACATGGCTTATGTATTGCTTGACTCATATTATATTTGTTTGCGTAGAAACCTTCAACACATTATGAATTTTTGTGGATTGATAAATATGTACCAAGTTCATGGCATTTTGAGTAGTTGAGCTCTTAGAAGCCGAGATGTATCCCATAATAGCTCATTTAGTGTTGTTATGAGATAAAAATCCAGTCTTGGTTGTTAAAGTTTGTTCATGCATGAGATATGGACCTTTTAAGGATGGAAATGGAATGTTTTGGGTGTTGGTGACTTCCACAGCCATGCAAAGGCTTAAAGTCACCAACTTTATGGGTTAAGTCGTATTAGAGAAGTCAGGTCTGGATTTTAGACGCAAGTCTTAACTGATTAAGACCTGAATGAAAAGGAGGAGAAAGCTGGGAGTTATGTTGGGTGTAATCCCAGTACGCGCGGCGTAAGGGGCTGCGTACCCCGATTCTGTGAAGCCTCTGGGTATGCTCAGCGTACAGATCTGGTACGCGCCACGTACCTCAGAAGGTTGACTTTTGTTGACTTTTAGGGTTCGGTCAACTTTAGGGAATTTGAGCAATGAGAGGGGAAAAATGGTCTTCTACCCTTCTGAGAATGATAGGAAAGGAAAGAGTCTAGCCTTGGGGAAATGTATTAATGAGAAGTGTTTGTTATGATTAGACGGAGGCTAGATCTTATCTCACAAAGTTCAAGATTTCCGAGATTTACCCAAGGCGAGTCTTCTCACTATACTGTACCCGAAAAGGTACCTATGTGTGACCAGAAAGTCTTGTATGCTATGAGATGCATGTACTGTATGCTATGCGTTGCATGTTCTGTTTGCGTTATGTATGTGATATGTATGCTATGTATGATATGGGCCGAAAGGCTTTATGACATGGACCGGAAGGTCAGGGAGTCGTGGACCGGAAGGTCGGTATGAGTAGGACCGGAAGGTCTACCGGGACTGGGACGGAAGTCCCCTGAGACACATGGACCGGAAGGTCGTGTAGAGTATGGACTGGAAAGGCATATGTGTGTAAGTGGTATTTGGAGAACTCACTAACCTTCTTGCGTACAGTGTTTATGTGTAATGTGTTTCAGGTACTAGCGAGGACCGTGGGAAGGCGCCTGCGTGACTCGTACACATACATATGGATTGGGATATGTTTTGATCTTGGGATTTGATATATTTTGTATAATGACCATGTTACCTTGGATTTTAGGGTTTTATATTGAATGAAACTATGTTTTAAAAATGAAAAAAAAAATTGTTTTGAAAATTACGTCGTTACAAGTTGGTATCAGAGCCTTGGTTTGAGGGACTCGGATGCACCCACGGGCGTATTTGAACTCAAACTAAGGATTTGAGAAAAATTTTCAAACGATAAAACTAATTTTTCTAAAAAGCAAGAGATTTTGAGACAACCAGAGCGGAGCAGTGTGTATGGTCAGCCAGCGCCCAAATGATGAATCCCCAAAATGCCCTTACGTTATGTGTTATGAGATATGATATGTTATGTTATGCATGCTAGAGTTGGCTAGGTATTCATATTAGGACTAGAGTGGCCTGATTTTGTGATGCCTTAGCCTAGGAAGGAGTGTGTTGCTATGTGATGCTTGAGAGCGAGTAGGTAGTAGTGAAGGGCTGATAAGAGGTCTACCAAAGGGTAGCCTATGCCAGTGAGATATAGAGTACTTGTGATCTGGGATCCAAGGAGGAGGACTTAGGGTGAATACTGATGCGGTGTAGACGGTAGTATAAGGGCCCGTACTACCAAAGACACGGGAGCAGTGCGCACTCTAAGTAAGAATCCTTTGGGTACTAAGGAACAAGTAGGGTTGAGTTATCGAGTGTGAGCATGCTCGAACGAGTCTTTGATATTATTATGTTATATTTCAGAGACATCATGGTTGGGACACATCACAGACCTGAGGCGAGCGGTGTGAGTGACGAGGAGCTTCGTCAGATGATCCACGATGAGGTGGCGGCGGCGATCAGGGCCGAGATTCCGGAGATGTTTGGGTCTATCAAGACCACACTGATTGAGACTTTCGATGAGCGGTACGCCGTGGTGACTGAGACTGCAGCCGCTGCAGCTACCGTAGCTGTGGCTGCTGCCAGGCCTCAGGGAGGTGACTCGTTGTTGTTTCGGGAGTTCAGCAACACGAAGCCACCTGAGTTTCATGGGACGCAGGATCCGATCGCTGCGATGAGATGGATTGCTAATATTAAGGGATGCTTCTATACGTGTTCATGTCCGGAGCATCTGAGGGTCCAGTTCACATTGAACCAGCTTCGCTTGGGAGCGAAGGACTGGTGGAAATTCGTGACGGCAAGCTTTACAGTTGCAGAGATCTCAGAGGTGACCTGGGAGAGGTTCACCACCATGTTCAGAGATGAGTATGTTCCCCCGGTGGAGAGGGAACGGTTCATTCAGGAGTTGTTGAGCCTCAAGTAGGGTACTGATTCGGTCACTGTGATTACGAGGAAGTTTCATGAGAGGGCGATGTTCTGCCCTGAGCAGGTGTCTACTGAGCAGGCACATATGAGTCGGTATTTGGGCGTTCTGAGGAGAGACATTTGGGAGTTCGTGTCGAACTCGACGTACCGGACATTTGCTGAGCTCCAGGAAAATGCTTGGAAGAGGGAGATTGAGTTGGAGACTCAGGCCTGGGAGGAGGCCGAGTCTCGAGGATGGATCGGCGGCCGGCTCTGTCTCAGCCGACAGCCAAGAAGACAAAGTACGTTGATTCAAGGACAGGAGGCCAGAAGGGCCGCACTTGCGGGAAGTGCGGCAAGGGACATGAGGGGGTCTGTCACTCGGGTGCTTGCTACAAATGTAGCAAGGAGGGTTATATCGCCAAGGATTGCCCCAAGGGATTTATGGTTTGCTTTCATTGCAACCAGACTGGCCATCGGAAGGCCGAGTGTCCGCAGTTGCATCAGGGGTCAGCACAGGGATCTGCGCCTGCTGCTAGGGTTACCGAGGTTCGGCCAATGAAGGCCGAGGCACCGAAGGCTCGTGGGAGAGATTTCCAGTTGACTGCGGAGGAGGTCCGCGTAGCGCCCGATGTTATGGCTGATATGTATTCCGTATTTATTTTTCTTTGAGTTGAGATATTGTGCTTATATGATGATATGCGTAGGTACTTTTCTTGTGAGTTCTGTACCTGCTTTGGTGTTATTTGACTCGGGTGCGAGTAGGTCATTTGTTTCCTTGGCATTTAGTCAGCACATTAGTATCCGTCGAGAGGTGTTGAGTCGACCTCTGCGAGTTTCTATAGCTGATGAGCGAGCGGTGTATGCTATGGATGTGATTCGAGGATGTATCCTTGAGATCTTCGGTGTGGAGTTCCCGATAGATCTGGTCCCGATTGCGATGGGGGACGTGTGTGTTATAATGGGCATGGATTGGTTGAGCCGATTTGCAGCTGTTATAGACTGCGAGCGTCAGTTGGTGATGATATGAGACCCTAGTGGGGGAGTAATTACGGTGTACGGCGAGGGAACCCGATGTGGGTCAGCGTTTTGTTCGGCTGCCAGGGCGAGGCAGAGTTTGTAGCAGGGCTGCAGCGGATTCGTAGCCTATGTGATGGACACGCGAGTGGCCGCTGGGAGGCCAAGTTTGATTGATGAGGTTCCGATAGTGTGCGAGTTCCCATATGTTTTTCCTGAGGAATTTCCGAGTGTGCCTCCCGAGAGGCAAGTGGAGTTCCGTATCGATTTGGTTCCGGGAGCAGCACCTATCGCCAAGGCGCCTTATCGCCTCGCGCCGCCAGAGATGTAGGAGTTATCCTCGCAGCTTCAGGAGCTGCTAGGGAAGGGGTTTATTCGACCGAGTAGCTCGCCTTGGGGAGAGCCCATTCTTTTTGTCAATAAAAAGGATGGTTTACACCGGATGTGCATTGATTACCGGGAGTTGAACAAGTTGACGTTCAAGAACCGTTATCCGTTACTGAGGATCGATGATCTGTTCGATCAGTTGTAGGGGGCATCTTGGTTCTCCAAGATAGACTTGAGGTTGGGTTATCATCAGATGAGGGTTCGGGATGAAGATATCTAGAAGATGGCGTTCAGAACTCGTTATGGGCATTACAAGTTCGTGGTGTTGCCTTTTGGGCTCACAAATGCACTAGCAGCGTTCATGGATCTCATGAACAGGGCGTGCATGCCGATGCTGGATCGGTCGGTGATTGTGTTCATTGATGATATTTTTGTGTATACGAGATCTAGAGAGCAGCATGAGGAGCATTTGAGGGAGATCCTTGGGGTTCTGAGATCGGAGAGGCTTTATGCCAAATTCTCCAAGTGCGAGTTCTGGTTACGAGAGGTTCAGTTCTTGGGGCATCTCGTCAACCAGAATGGGATTTTGGTCGATCCGACCTAGATTGAGGCGGTCATGAGGTGGGAGGTGCCGAGATCGCCCACCGAGATCAGGAGCTTTCTAGGATTGGCCGGCTATTATTGGAGATTTATCAGGGATTTCTCCAAGATCGCCGTGCTACTCACCAAGTTGACCCGGAAGGGTGTCGCTTCTCCCTAGGGTCTGGAGCAGCAGACCTCATTTGAGACACTTCGCCAGAGGTTGTGCGAAGCTCCGGTGCTCGCACTCCCGGAAGGGATGGAGGATTTCATGGTGTACTGTGATGCATCGATATCCGTGTTGGGAGCAGTGCTTATGCAGAGGGGGCATGTGATAGCATATGCATCGAGGCAACTGAAGCTTCATGAGACGATGCATCCCACCCACCACCTGGAGCTGGGGGCTGTGGAGTTCGCCTTCAAGATCTGGCGTCACAATATGTATGGGGTGCGGTGTACCATATACACGGACCACAAGAGTTTGAAGTACTTGATGGATCAGCCCAACCTGAATATGCGCCAGAGGAGATGGTTGGATGTGGTAAAGGATTATGATTGTGAGATCTTGTACCACCCGGGCAAGGCTAATGTTGTAGCCGATGCCTTGAGCCGTAGGGCGGAGAACACCCCGAGACGAGACATTTGCATGAGATTGACAATGATGACTCTGGTGTTGGACACCATTCGAGGGGCCCAGGTGGAGGTCAGGAGACCGGAGAACCGCAAAAGGGAGCGGGTGATCGGGCTGGTATCGGAGTTCGTTACCGATAGTCGAGGACTTATGACTTTTCAGGGTCGGATTTGGGTACCGTTTATGGGCGTAACGCGTACCATCTTGATGGAGGAGGCACATAGATCAAGGTTCTCGATCCATCCCGGGGCGACTAAGATGTTTTTGTACCTGAAAAGGGAATATTGGTGGCCCTGTACGAAGAGAGACGTCACATGGTTCGTGGAGAGGTGCTTGACCTGTCGCAAGGTTAAGGCCGAACACCAGCGTCCCCATGGTAAGTTGCAGCCATTGGAGATTCCCGAGTGGAAGTGGGAACATATTACCATGGATTTTATCACCAAATTTCCAAGGACTGCGAGAGGTGTCGATGCGATTTGGGTGATTGTGGACAGGTTGACAAAGAGCACTCACTTTCTTGCTATCAGTGAGAGTTCTTCTGCTAAGAGGCTGGCAGAGTTGTACGTGAGGGAGGTGGTATCACGACATGGAGTACCGATCTCGATTGTTTCAGACCGAGATGTGCGTTTTACTTCCAGATTCTGGAAGAAGTTTCACGAGGAGTTGGGTACGAGGCTGCATTTTAGTACCGCATACCACCCACAGACGGATGGACAGAGTGAACGGACGATTCAGACGCTCGAGGACATGCTTCGGGCATGTGTATTGGACTTCGGAGGGAGTTGGGACAGGTATTTGCCCTTGGCTGAGTTTTCCTATAACAACAGCCATCACTAGATCATTGGTATGCCACCTTTTGAGCTGTTGTATGGGAGGAGGTGTCGGACTCCCGTTTGCTGCGGTGAGGTAGGGCAACGTGTGACGGGTAGTACGGAGATAGCGATTCAGACGACAGAGCAGATACAGCGGGTCAGAAAAAGGTTGTTGACCGCTCATAGTCGCCAGAAGAGTTATGCGGATAGGCGACGATCCGAGCTCGAGTTCCAGGTCGGAGATCTTGTACTCCTGAAAGTGTCTCCTTGGAAAGGAGTGATTTGATTCAGGAAGAGGGGCAAGCTGGGGCCCCAGTATATTGGGCCGTTTAAGGTGATCGCAAGGGTTAGCAGAGTAGCATATCGTTTGGAGCAACCTGCGGAGTTGGACCAAATTCATGATACCTTCCATGTGTCGCAGCCGAGGAAGTGTATAGCCGACGAGTCGCCAGTGGTACCATTAGAGGATATCCAGGTGGACGCGAGTCTGAATTATGCTGAGAAGCCGATCGCAATCTTGGATCGGAAGATCAAGATTCTGAGGAACAAGGAAGTGCCCCTGGTGCAGGTTCAGTGGCAGCATTGGAAAGGGTCCGAGCTGACCTGGGAGCCAGATTCGGAGATGCGGGAGCAGCATCCGGAGTTGTTCGCAACATGAGACTTCGAGGGTGAAGTATGGTTCTAGTGGGGGAGAATTGTAACATCCCAAAATCAGGTATACCTTGTGAACCTTCATCTTTGAGCAATGTGCACTCTTGGCCGTTGTTAAGGAAATGCATGATTGGCGAGTACGCAGGGCGTACTGGGGTGTACGCTCAGTGTAATCGTCAGCGTCTTGATCGGGAAGGGTCGCCAGGTACACGGGGCGTACCAATGTGTACGCGGGGCGTACCCGGCCCAGAAGAGAAACCCTAATATGTTGAGCCTCCCTATTTAAGCAACCTTAAGGCCCTTTTGGTGGCCACCTTTTCCAGAGCTTTACCATTTCAAAACCCTAAATCTCGTTCATATAGCAAGGGAGTGTCTAGGAGGGCCTTGTTTTGTGTTCTTGACCATTTGGAGCAAAGTGATAGCTTTGGAAGAGGAAGAGTTGGAGCTCAAGCTTTTGGATCAGAGTTTAGCAGTGAAAGAAGCTTCATTTTGAGGTAAAAAGCTTCAACCTTTGCATCTTTTTTGTTCATATTTGGTAGAGAGAAGTTTTTGGGTTTTGGTCCCCAAGTTCATGGCTTTTTGAGTAGTTGAGCTCTTAGAAGCCGAGATCTATCCCATAATAGCTCATTTAGTGTTTTTATGTGATAAAAATCCAGTATTGGTTGTTAAAGTTTGTTCATGCATGAGACATGGACCTTTTAAGGATGGAAATGGAATGTTTTGGGTGTTGGTGACTTCCACAGCCATGCAAAGGCTTAAAGGCACCAACTTTATGGGTTAAGTCGTATTAGAGAAGTCAGGTCTGGATTTTGGACGCAAGTCTTAACCGATTAAGACTTGAATGAAAAGGAGGAGAAAGATGGGAGTTACGCTGGGCGTAATCCCAATACGCGCGGCGTAAGGGGCCGCATACCCCGATTTTGTGAAACCTCCGGGTACACGCAGGGTATAGATCTGGTACGCGCCGCGTACCTCAGAAGGTTGACTTTTGTTGACTTTTAGGGTTTGGTCAACCTTAGGGAATTTGAGCCATGAGAGGGGTAAATTGGTCTTCTACCCTTCTGAGAATGATAGGAAAGGAAAGAATCTAGCCTTAGGGAAATGTATTAATGAGAAGTGTTTGTTATGATTAGGCGGAGGCTAGATCTTATCTCACAGAGTCCGAGATTTACCCGAGGTGAGTCTTCTCACTATACTATACCCGGAAAGGTACCTATGTGTGACCGAAAGGTCTTGTATGCTATGAGATACATGTACTATATGCTATGCGTTGCATGTTCTGTTTGCGTTATGTATGTGATATGTATGCTATGTA
Organism: Lactuca sativa; assembly: GCF_002870075.4. Classification (NCBI taxonomy): domain Eukaryota; kingdom Viridiplantae; phylum Streptophyta; class Magnoliopsida; order Asterales; family Asteraceae; genus Lactuca; species Lactuca sativa. Next base: position 129,718,280 of record NC_056626.2, read on the forward strand.
TGATATGGGCCGAAAGGCTTTATGACATGGACCGGAAGGTCAGGGAGTCGTGGACCGGAAGGTCGGTATGAGTAGGACCGGAAGGTCTACCGGGACTGGGACGGAAGTCCCCTGAGACACATGGACCGGAAGGTCGTGTAGAGTATGGACTGGAAAGGCGTATGTGTGTAAGTGGTATTTGGGGAACTCACTAACCTTCTTGCGTACAGTGTTTATGTGTAATGTGTTTCAGGTACTAGCGAGGACCGTGGGAAGGCGCCTGCATGACTCGTACACATACAGATGGATTGGGATATGTTTTGATCTTGGGATTTGATATATTTTGTATAATGACCATGTTACCTTGGATTTTAGGGTTTTATATTGAATGAAACTATGTTTTAAAAATGAAAAAAAAAATTGTTTTGAAAATTACGTCGTTACACAATTCCACCATGAAAACGAAATTTTAAACAAATTTAGTTTTAAATGTGTGACATCCCCAAAATCTCGGCTAGAAAAGACCGATTTTCATTTATGCTTTTAAATATTTTCAGAGTAAATCCTTTTGATTTGAAAGAGTTGCGGAATTTGTTCCCAAAAACAAAACAACTTAAAACATTGTTTACCGAAGCATTTCATAAAAGAAATGTATTTTCATTATAATCAAAACTCGGGGTGTCATGTTCCGATACAGACCAATAAGCATAAACGAATACATTACAAGTCATATAACAAATATAAACATATGCAGACTTGTAAACAAAACAACTTGATGGTTCATCCATCTCATGCCCTTCCGCCACTACCTGTAATACAATTTAAAACTGAGTGGGTCAGGCTTGGGAGCCTGGTGAGCATATAGGGTTTTCAACCCACAATAAATAATCATATTTAATTTTCACCAACCAACAATAACCCAATTACCCATTCCCGTTATTCTCACTTTAATGTCCCTAAAACAACTAACATAAGGGACCTAGTCTAAGAATATTTCATCGGGGCGACAACACATGCTTCGGGGGTACCTCAGCAATATAAGTCAAATAAGGCAACCATGAGGGGGATGGAGTACAGCGAATGAACACCCAAGTTCATTAACACCTACAGGTGGCGAACCTGCTAATGTTTCCACAAGACTGTCTAGAATAGCCAGTGGTCGTCATCTAAACTCCGCTAGATGACTCAATCAAACAACAACGAGGCCTCTCATCTGTTTATTACACACCAACGGTCTACCCATGTTCTACCCAACATATTAGTAGATAAAAATATACATTTGTATACATAGTTTAAAGAAAACCTGTATAGCATGCTTTAATCAACACATATATCCCATAACAGATGAGGCACACACACATAACACGTATCTCATAAAGAAATAAGCAGATCTATAAGATAGAAGAGAGTGAATACTCATTCACACATAACACAACCAGATATATACACATAGCACGTGTTTTTATATAAAATACTTCGTATTATTGTATTAGAAGAAATAACTACACACTCACTTGATCAGAAGACGATCGGACAGCACTACGGCTTATAGAAGTAGTAATCCACAGCAGATCTGGAAGATCTCCTCGAAAATCGAACTTCTCGCGGGCAGAGCTTCGACTCGGGAACCGCACTTTTCGGGATCTTCGGGATCTCGGGACTTGCCTCGGGGCTAGAGTATGATACCGGGACTTCGGGGTAGCTTCGGGGGTTTTTGCACAGAGCTTCGACACGAAAACGAGAGAGAATTGGCAAAAATACCCGGAACCCTCGCATCCTATTTATAGGAGGCTGGAGCCTCGGAGTACGCGGGGCGTACTGCGTTACGCGGGGCGTACTGCCCAAAACGTCATTGCTTACGTATCCGAAGTGCTCGAGTGCGAGTGTCGACATCCCTCGGAGTACGCGGGGCGTACTCGAGTACGCGGGGCGTACCTCGGATCAGATCGGTGACTCCTTCGGATAATGCTTCCGAATTTTGATTTAAATATAAATACAAAATGATTAATAAACTTCGGAAATTCATAACTTCTTCATACGAACTCCGTTTTCGACGTTCTTTATATCCACGCGAAGGTGAGACCACGCTCTACGACTTTCGTTTAGACTCCGTCGGCAAATTTTGACTTTATTTTATTAATTATTTTTAATAGGCCGGGACAGAAACTTTCGTTATAAATTCATAACTTCTTCGTTTGACGTCCGTTCTCGCCTAACTTTTTATCGTTTCAATACCAACAATGAGATCTTCGATTCTCATTTAGATTGCTTCGGCTAACAACCGCTCGATCTCAAATCGAGTAAAACAGGCTGTATATCGCTAAGCCGGAACCTCGATAAATCATAACTTCCTCATACGAAGTCAGATTTGGGCGTTCTATATATATTCGGAAACCTCGTTTCAATTACTACAACATTAATCAAATATATTAAGTTTATTTTACACTTAAATTTTGACGCTTATTTTTATTCTTAATTAATCAAACCACATAATTAAGCAATTAAGCACAAAACACATAATACTCAAATAATACATTATTATTATCTCACAACGGGTTACAAAGGTTAACCTAGACTATTATATTGCTAAAAGTGGCAAGCCCGAAACACAGGCGTTACAATTCTCTCCACCTTAGAATGATTCCGTCCCCGGAATCACACATCAACAAACAAATGCGGATAGCGACTCAACATGTCACTCTCCGTCTCCCAGGTGAGATTCGGCCCATTCGTGTGTTTCCATCGGACAAGCACTAACCCAACCATTTTGCGTCGCAACTTCTTAGTCTTTCGGTCAACAATTGCCTCTGGTTCTTCAATCAACCTTTTGTTCTCATCAATTCTCAATTCAGAAATTGGAATTATATCGGGAACTTCTCCCGTGAACTTCCTCAAATAACACACATGAAAGGTGTTGTGAATTCCATTCAGTTCTTCGGGTAATTCGAGCTTGTAAGCTTGGTTCCCAATCCTCTGAAGGACTTTAAACGGTCCAATAAACCTTGGACTCAACTTTCCCCTTTTACCAAATCTTATAAGTCCCTTCCACGGCGAGACTTTAAGCAAAACCGAATCTCCAACCTCAAAAGTCATCGGTCTTCGCTTCTTGTCAGCATAGCTCTTTTGACGATCTTGAGCTGTTAACATTCTTTCCCTAATTATTTTTAACTTTTCAGCAGTTTGATGAACCATCTCCGGTCCCATAAACTGCTTTTCCCCAGCCTCAAGCCAACAAGACGGCGTACGACACTTCTGTCCATACAAAGCTTGATAAGGTGCCATCTTAATGCTCGAGTGAAAACTATTATTATAGGAAAATTCTACCAACGGTAAATGTTCATCCCAATTACCTAGGAATTCCAAGGTACATGCTCTCAGCATATCTTCAAGTGTTTGTATTGTTCTTTCACTCTGACCATCAGTCTGCGGATGGTAAGCTGTGCTTAAACATAACTTGGTACCCATTTCCTCTTGTAGACTTTTCCAAAACCTTGAGGTGAAACGGCTATCACGATCCGATACAATCGTTAACGGAACACCGTGAAGCCTCACAATTTCCTTCACGTAAGAATTCGCAAGCTTCTCCATAGACCATTTCTCCCTGGCCGCTATGAAATGCGCACTCTTAGTGAATCGATCAACGACCACCCAAATCATGTCGTGACCATTCTTTGTTCTGGGCAGTTTAGTGACAAAATCCATAGCAATGTCTTCCCACTTACCCATAGGCACAGGCAAAGGTTCTAAACTCCCGTAAGGTTTCTGATGTTGTGTCTTGACTCTCGCACAAGTCACACACTCGGCCACATACTTTGCAACATCAAGCTTCATCGTCGGCCACCAGTAGTAGGGTTTCAGGTCCCTATACATTTTAGTGCTACCAGGATGAATTGAGTACATGGTTTTGTGAGCTTCTTCCATCAAAAGATCCCTAATTCCTCCTGACTTAGGTACCCAAATACGATCTTGGAATACCTTCAGTCCATGACCGTTAGTACCAAACACCAACGTTTTACCCAAACGTTCCTCCTTTCGGTCATTTTTCTCAGAAGCTTCCTCTTGAGCTTTCTTTATACTTTCAACAATGGTCGAGACAACTTCAATTCTCAACGCTCTTGGCCTTTTCCTTTCAAGATTGACCTTCCGACTGAGAGCATCAGCAACAACATTAGCTTTACCGGGGTGGTAAAGTATCTCGCAGTCGTAGTCTTTAAGTAATTCTAGCCAGCGTCGTTGCCTCATATTCAATTCTTTCTGATTAAAGAGGTATTGGAGACTCTTATGATCAGTGAAAAGTTTGCACTTCGTGCCATAGAGGTAATGCCTCCATATTTTCAGAGCGAAAACTACCGCTGCCAACTCCAAATCATGAGTCGGGTAATCCTTTTCATGCTCTTTCAACTGTCGAGACGCATATGCTATCACCTTTTCTCTTTGGGTCAAAACACAACCCAATCCAACACCAGACGCATCGCTATAAACAGCGAAGTCTTCAACTCCATCGGGTAGAGAAAGTATCGGTGCCTCGCATAGCTTCTTCTTTAACTTCTCGAATGCTTCTTTATGCTTCTCACTCCAAGCATAAGTAGCTCCTTTGTGGGTCAAAGCTGTTAATGGAGTAGCAATCGAAGAAAAACCTTGGATAAACCTTCGGTAATATCCGGCTAATCCTAAAAAGCTTCGAATCTCTGTGGGACTTTTCGGTTGTTCCCACTTCGTCACAGCTTCGATCTTCGCTGGATCAACCATTATCCCTTCTTGGTTGACCACGTGACCCAAGAATTGGACCTCACGAATCCAAAAATCACATTTGGAGAACTTCGCATAAAGCTTCTCCTTCTTCAAAACTTCTAACACTTCTCGCAAGTGCTTGCCATGCTCCTCCTGGCTTTTCGAGTAGATCAGAATGTCGTCTATGAACACTATCACGGATTTATCAAGGAAAGGATTACAAACCCTATTCATCAAATCCATGAACGCTGCTGGAGCATTGGTTAGTCCAAACGACATAACCAAGAACTCGTAGTGTCCATATCTAGTTCTGAACGCAGTCTTCTCGATATCTTGCTCTCTTACTTTCAGCTGATGATATCCTGACCTAAGATCGATCTTCGAGAAATAGCTCGAACCTTGCAATTGATCAAACAGGTCATCAATCCTCGGCAACGGATATCTATTCTTTATTGTTGCCTTGTTCAGCTCTCTGTAATCGATGCACATTCTCATACTTCCATCTTTCTTCTTTACAAATAACACCGGAGCTCCCCAGGGCGATGAACTAGGTCTAATGAAACCTTTGTCCAATAACTCCTGAAGTTGTATCATCAGCTCCTTCATCTCCGTCGGTGCTAATCGATAAGGTGCTTTTGCTATTGGCGTGGTTCCTGGTAACAAGTCTATTCTGAACTCCACTTGTCTATCAGGTGGTAATCCAGGAAGATCCTCGGGGAACACTTCCGGAAAATCACACACCACTGGAATGCTCTGCATCACCTTCTTTTCCTTCTTAGCATCAATCACAAATGCTAAATATGATGTACATCCCTTGGTCAAACACTTTCTGGCTTTCATTAGAGAAATGATCCCAGAATTCACTCTGCGTTTGTCCCCATACACCATAAACGAATCTTTTCCAGGCGGGTTTACTTTAACTATCTTCTTCTTGCACAAAATTTCGGCATCATTGGCGCTAAGCCAATCCATTCCCAACACGATGTCGAAACCATTTAGTTCGATAGGCAATAATTCCTCGAGAAACTTATTCCCATTAAGGTCGATCAAGACGTTTTTCATACGATGGCTAACAGGTACAAACTTGCCACTAGCTACTTCGACTAATAAAGCATCATCTAGTCTATCAATAGGCAAAGCTAGCTTTCTACCAAACTCATGCGAAATAAAGGAGTAGTTGGCTCCCGAATCAAACAATATATGAGCAGGTAATTCGTTTACGAGAAAGGTACCTGAAGCGACATCAGCTTCATCTTTAGCAGCCTCAAGTGTCATCTGGAAGGCTCTTGCCTTCGGCTTTGGTGGAATGTTGGGCCTAGCTGCCTCCTTCTTCTTCGGACAGTCTTTCAAAATATGCCCCTCTTCATTACAACCAAAACACATTCTTTTGTTGTTCGGACATTCATTGGCAAAATGTCCCACCTTCCCACACTTGTAGCAGGTCACATCCTCGCTACATTTCCCAAAGTGCTTTTTCTTACACTTATCACACCACTTCGCTTCGCCTCCTTTTCCTCCAAACTTTTTCGAATCAGATTTCGAAAATTTGCTTCTTTTACCGGAACCAGATGTTCCCTCAAACTTTCTTTTCTCACCAACCTCAACCTTGTCGGTGGTTCTTCCCTTTATCATGTTCTCCACAGACTTGGCAGCCCAGATAGCTGCCTCTAGAGTAAGTGCCTGACGTACTGGCACCTCATACTCCCATGGAAGTCCCTTCGCATACCGATCCACCTTTGTCAGCTCGTCTGGAACGATACGCAAGGCAAACTCCATCTTATCGGTGAAGTTATTGGTGTACTCATCCACTGACATGCTACCCTTCGTCAATGTCAAAAACTTGTTCTCCAACTCCAACAGATTTTGAGCCGAGCAGAACTTGCGCTTGAACTGCACCAAGAACTCTGCCCATGACAATTGCAGTGGCTCGTTAGGGCTTAAGGTCTTCCCTAGAGTGTTCCACCAACGAACAGCTCCACCTCGGAATTGACGCACGGCATAGATAGTTTGCAACTTACCTCTGCAGCCACACGTCATGAAGGCTAGCTCCATTTCGGAGATCCAATCCATAACCCCAATCGGATCCTCCTTTCCATTGAAGGTCGATGGTTTACAAGTCAAAAAGTCCTTGTACTTGCATCCCATTCCATCATTCCTTCCATCATGGTTGTCTTGCCTAACTATCGGTGGGTTGGCTTGACCAATAGACCCACTGAAGTTTCCTCCTTCTGAGTGCCCTTCATTCAGTTCAGGCTCTTCCACACGAATCGACAGTTCTTCACGATTTTGTTGAAGCAACCGTCTAGTTTCATCCATCTGACGATCCAACATCGTCTGAATCATCAATTGCACACCAGCCATGGTTATTGGCTCAGGTGCTGCTGCTACGACAGGTATTGGCTCAATCACTGGTGGTTGATTCCTGTTTTCGTCAGCATTTCCAACTCCACTTCTTGTTCTCACCATTTTGATCTACACCGAATAAGGTGAAATTAGATCCTCAATCATGATAGATATTCAAATCATCCTTATCACTCCGAAACGTTTACATGCTAGTTCTAATATCGTAGACGTACGCTTAGAATCCTACACACATAAGGTTTCTAGATCCGGTCGGCAACAGACCATAGATCCGAACAAATAATATCATATATGGCAACATATAACATTTAGCACATAAAGCATTTTAGGCAACTTTCCTAAAATAAACTAGTGCTCGTGTCTAAAACTTAACAGACACGCATCTCAAAACTTCACTTAGCATTCTAAGTTTAAGTCTAGAAATCCAACAAATTCCTAGTTCGCTTAAACTAATGCTCTGATACCAACTGTGACATCCCCAAAATCTCGGCTAGAAAAGACCGATTTTCATTTATGCTTTTAAATATTTTCAGAGTAAATCCTTTTGATTTGAAAGAGTTGCGGAATTTGTTCCCAAAAACAAAACAACTTAAAACATTGTTTACCGAAGCATTTCATAAAAGAAATGTATTTTCATTATAATCAAAACTCGGGGTGTCATGTTCCGATACAGACCAATAAGCATAAACGAATACATTACAAGTCATATAACAAATATAAACATATGCAGACTTGTAAACAAAACAACTTGATGGTTCATCCATCTCATGCCCTTCCGCCACTACCTGTAATACAATTTAAAACTGAGTGGGTCAGGCTTGGGAGCCTGGTGAGCATATAGGGTTTTCAACCCACAATAAATAATCATATTTAATTTTCACCAACCAACAATAACCCAATTACCCATTCCCGTTATTCTCACTTTAATGTCCCTAAAACAACTAACATAAGGGACCTAGTCTAAGAATATTTCATCGGGGCGACAACACATGCTTCGGGGGTACCTCAGCAATATAAGTCAAATAAGGCAACCATGAGGGGGATGGAGTACAGCGAATGAACACCCAAGTTCATTAACACCTACAGGTGGCGAACCTGCTAATGTTTCCACAAGACTGTCTAGAATAGCCAGTGGTCGTCATCTAAACTCCGCTAGATGACTCAATCAAACAACAACGAGGCCTCTCATCTGTTTATTACACACCAACGGTCTACCCATGTTCTACCCAACATATTAGTAGATAAAAATATACATTTGTATACATAGTTTAAAGAAAACCTGTATAGCATGCTTTAATCAACACATATATCCCATAACAGATGAGGCACACACACATAACACGTATCTCATAAAGAAATAAGCAGATCTATAAGATAGAAGAGAGTGAATACTCATTCACACATAACACAACCAGATATATACACATAGCACGTGTTTTTATATAAAATACTTCGTATTATTGTATTAGAAGAAATAACTACACACTCACTTGATCAGAAGACGATCGGACAGCACTACGGCTTATAGAAGTAGTAATCCACAGCAGATCTGGAAGATCTCCTCGAAAATCGAACTTCTCGCGGGCAGAGCTTCGACTCGGGAACCGCACTTTTCGGGATCTTCGGGATCTCGGGACTTGCCTCGGGGCTAGAGTATGATACCGGGACTTCGGGGTAGCTTCGGGGGTTTTTGCACAGAGCTTCGACACGAAAACGAGAGAGAATTGGCAAAAATACCCGGAACCCTCGCATCCTATTTATAGGAGGCTGGAGCCTCGGAGTACGCGGGGCGTACTGCGTTACGCGGGGCGTACTGCCCAAAACGTCATTGCTTACGTATCCGAAGTGCTCGAGTGCGAGTGTCGACATCCCTCGGAGTACGCGGGGCGTACCTCGGATCAGATCGGTGACTCCTTCGGATAATGCTTCCGAATTTTGATTTAAATATAAATACAAAATGATTAATAAACTTCGGAAATTCATAACTTCTTCATACGAACTCCGTTTTCGACGTTCTTTATATCCATGCGAAGGTGAGACCACGCTCTACGACTTTCGTTTAGACTCCGTCGGCAAATTTTGACTTTATTTTATTAATTATTTTTAATAGGCCGGGACAGAAACTTTCGTTATAAATTCATAACTTCTTCGTTTGACGTCCGTTCTCGCCTAACTTTTTATCGTTTCAATACCAACAATGAGATCTTCGATTCTCATTTAGATTGCTTCGGCTAACAACCGCTCGATCTCAAATCGAGTAAAACAGGCTGTATATCGCTAAGCCGGAACCTCGATAAATCATAACTTCCTCATACGAAGTCAGATTTGGGCGTTCTATATATATTCGGAAACCTCGTTTCAATTACTACAACATTAATCAAATATATTAAGTTTATTTTACACTTAAATTTTGACGCTTATTTTTATTCTTAATTAATCAAACCACATAATTAAGCAATTAAGCACAAAACACATAATACTCAAATAATACATTATTATTATCTCACAACGGGTTACAAAGGTTAACCTAGACTATTATATTGCTAAAAGTGGCAAGCCCGAAACACAGGCGTTACAATTCTCTCCACCTTAGAATGATTCCGTCCCCGGAATCACACATCAACAAACAAATGCGGATAGCGACTCAACATGTCACTCTCCGTCTCCCAGGTGAGATTCGGCCCATTCGTGTGTTTCCATCGGACAAGCACTAACCCAACCATTTTGCGTCGCAACTTCTTAGTCTTTCGGTCAACAATTGCCTCTGGTTCTTCAATCAACCTTTTGTTCTCATCAATTCTCAATTCAGAAATTGGAATTATATCGGGAACTTCTCCCGTGAACTTCCTCAAATAACACACATGAAAGGTGTTGTGAATTCCATTCAGTTCTTCGGGTAATTCGAGCTTGTAAGCTTGGTTCCCAATCCTCTGAAGGACTTTAAACGGTCCAATAAACCTTGGACTCAACTTTCCCCTTTTACCAAATCTTATAAGTCCCTTCCACGGCGAGACTTTAAGCAAAACCGAATCTCCAACCTCAAAAGTCATCGGTCTTCGCTTCTTGTCAGCATAGCTCTTTTGACGATCTTGAGCTGCTAACATTCTTTCCCTAATTATTTTTAACTTTTCAGCAGTTTGATGAACCATCTCCGGTCCCATAAACTGCTTTTCCCCAGCCTCAAGCCAACAAGACGGCGTACGACACTTCTGTCCATACAAAGCTTGATAAGGTGCCATCTTAATGCTCGAGTGAAAACTATTATTATAGGAAAATTCTACCAACGGTAAATGTTCATCCCAATTACCTAGGAATTCCAAGGTACATGCTCTCAGCATATCTTCAAGTGTTTGTATTGTTCTTTCACTCTGACCATCAGTCTGCGGATGGTAAGCTGTGCTTAAACATAACTTGGTACCCATTTCCTCTTGTAGACTTTTCCAAAACCTTGAGGTGAAACGGCTATCACGATCCGATACAATCGTTAACGGAACACCGTGAAGCCTCACAATTTCCTTCACGTAAGAATTCGCAAGCTTCTCCATAGACCATTTCTCCCTGGCCGCTATGAAATGCGCACTCTTAGTGAATCGATCAACGACCACCCAAATCATGTCGTGACCATTCTTTGTTCTGGGCAGTTTAGTGACAAAATCCATAGCAATGTCTTCCCACTTACCCATAGGCACAGGCAAAGGTTCTAAACTCCCGTAAGGTTTCTGATGTTGTGTCTTGACTCTCGCACAAGTCACACACTCGGCCACATACTTTGCAACATCAAGCTTCATCGTCGGCCACCAGTAGTAGGGTTTCAGGTCCCTATACATTTTAGTGCTACCAGGATGAATTGAGTACATGGTTTTGTGAGCTTCTTCCATCAAAAGATCCCTAATTCCTCCTGACTTAGGTACCCAAATACGATCTTGGAATACCTTCAGTCCATGACCGTTAGTACCAAACACCAACGTTTTACCCAAACGTTCCTCCTTTCGGTCATTTTTCTCAGAAGCTTCCTCTTGAGCTTTCTTTATACTTTCAACAATGGTCGAGACAACTTCAATTCTCAACGCTCTTGGCCTTTTCCTTTCAAGATTGACCTTCCGACTGAGAGCATCAGCAACAACATTAGCTTTACCGGGGTGGTAAAGTATCTCGCAGTCGTAGTCTTTAAGTAATTCTAGCCAGCGTCGTTGCCTCATATTCAATTCTTTCTGATTAAAGAGGTATTGGAGACTCTTATGATCAGTGAAAAGTTTGCACTTCGTGCCATAGAGGTAATGCCTCCATATTTTCAGAGCGAAAACTACCGCTGCCAACTCCAAATCATGAGTCGGGTAATCCTTTTCATGCTCTTTCAACTGTCGAGACGCATATGCTATCACCTTTTCTCTTTGGGTCAAAACACAACCCAATCCAACACCAGACGCATCGCTATAAACAGCGAAGTCTTCAACTCCATCGGGTAGAGAAAGTATCGGTGCCTCGCATAGCTTCTTCTTTAACTTCTCGAATGCTTCTTTATGCTTCTCACTCCAAGCATAAGTAGCTCCTTTGTGGGTCAAAGCTGTTAATGGAGTAGCAATCGAAGAAAAACCTTGGATAAACCTTCGGTAATATCCGGCTAATCCTAAAAAGCTTCGAATCTCTGTGGGACTTTTCGGTTGTTCCCACTTCGTCACAGCTTCGATCTTCGCTGGATCAACCATTATCCCTTCTTGGTTGACCACGTGACCCAAGAATTGGACCTCACGAATCCAAAAATCACATTTGGAGAACTTCGCATAAAGCTTCTCCTTCTTCAAAACTTCTAACACTTCTCGCAAGTGCTTGCCATGCTCCTCCTGGCTTTTCGAGTAGATCAGAATGTCGTCTATGAACACTATCACGGATTTATCAAGGAAAGGATTACAAACCCTATTCATCAAATCCATGAACGCTGCTGGAGCATTGGTTAGTCCAAACGACATAACCAAGAACTCGTAGTGTCCATATCTAGTTCTGAACGCAGTCTTCTCGATATCTTGCTCTCTTACTTTCAGCTGATGATATCCTGACCTAAGATCGATCTTCGAGAAATAGCTCGAACCTTGCAATTGATCAAACAGGTCATCAATCCTCGGCAACGGATATCTATTCTTTATTGTTGCCTTGTTCAGCTCTCTGTAATCGATGCACATTCTCATACTTCCATCTTTCTTCTTTACAAATAACACCGGAGCTCCCCAGGGCGATGAACTAGGTCTAATGAAACCTTTGTCCAATAACTCCTGAAGTTGTATCATCAGCTCCTTCATCTCCGTCGGTGCTAATCGATAAGGTGCTTTTGCTATTGGCGTGGTTCCTGGTAACAAGTCTATTCTGAACTCCACTTGTCTATCAGGTGGTAATCCAGGAAGATCCTCGGGGAACACTTCCGGAAAATCACACACCACTGGAATGCTCTGCATCACCTTCTTTTCCTTCTTAGCATCAATCACAAATGCTAAATATGATGTACATCCCTTGGTCAAACACTTTCTGGCTTTCATTAGAGAAATGATCCCAGAATTCACTCTGCGTTTGTCCCCATACACCATAAACGAATCTTTTCCAGGCGGGTTTACTTTAACTATCTTCTTCTTGCACAAAATTTCGGCATCATTGGCGCTAAGCCAATCCATTCCCAACACGATGTCGAAACCATTTAGTTCGATAGGCAATAATTCCTCGAGAAACTTATTCCCATTAAGGTCGATCAAGACGTTTTTCATACGATGGCTAACAGGTACAAACTTGCCACTAGCTACTTCGACTAATAAAGCATCATCTAGTCTATCAATAGGCAAAGCTAGCTTTCTACCAAACTCATGCGAAATAAAGGAGTAGTTGGCTCCCGAATCAAACAATATATGAGCAGGTAATTCGTTTACGAGAAAGGTACCTGAAGCGACATCAGCTTCATCTTTAGCAGCCTCAAGTGTCATCTGGAAGGCTCTTGCCTTCGGCTTTGGTGGAATGTTGGGCCTAGCTGCCTCCTTCTTCTTCGGACAGTCTTTCAAAATATGCCCCTCTTCATTACAACCAAAACACATTCTTTTGTTGTTCGGACATTCATTGGCAAAATGTCCCACCTTCCCACACTTGTAGCAGGTCACATCCTCGCTACATTTCCCAAAGTGCTTTTTCTTACACTTATCACACCACTTCGCTTCGCCTCCTTTTCCTCCAAACTTTTTCGAATCAGATTTCGAAAATTTGCTTCTTTTACCGGAACCAGATGTTCCCTCAAACTTTCTTTTCTCACCAACCTCAACCTTGTCGGTGGTTCTTCCCTTTATCATGTTCTCCACAGACTTGGCAGCCCAGATAGCTGCCTCTAGAGTAAGTGCCTGACGTACTGGCACCTCATACTCCCATGGAAGTCCCTTCGCATACCGATCCACCTTTGTCAGCTCGTCTGGAACGATACGCAAGGCAAACTCCATCTTATCGGTGAAGTTATTGGTGTACTCATCCACTGACATGCTACCCTTCGTCAATGTCAAAAACTTGTTCTCCAACTCCAACAGATTTTGAGCCGAGCAGAACTTGCGCTTGAACTGCACCAAGAACTCTGCCCATGACAATTGCAGTGGCTCGTTAGGGCTTAAGGTCTTCCCTAGAGTGTTCCACCAACGAACAGCTCCACCTCGGAATTGACGCACGGCATAGATAGTTTGCAACTTACCTCTGCAGCCACACGTCATGAAGGCTAGCTCCATTTCGGAGATCCAATCCATAACCCCAATCGGATCCTCCTTTCCATTGAAGGTCGATGGTTTACAAGTCAAAAAGTCCTTGTACTTGCATCCCATTCCATCATTCCTTCCATCATGGTTGTCTTGCCTAACTATCGGTGGGTTGGCTTGACCAATAGACCCACTGAAGTTTCCTCCTTCTGAGTGCCCTTCATTCAGTTCAGGCTCTTCCACACGAATCGACAGTTCTTCACGATTTTGTTGAAGCAACCGTCTAGTTTCATCCATCTGACGATCCAACATCGTCTGAATCATCAATTGCACACCAGCCATGGTTATTGGCTCAGGTGCTGCTGCTACGACAGGTATTGGCTCAATCACTGGTGGTTGATTCCTGTTTTCGTCAGCATTTCCAACTCCACTTCTTGTTCTCACCATTTTGATCTACACCGAATAAGGTGAAATTAGATCCTCAATCATGATAGATATTCAAATCATCCTTATCACTCCGAAACGTTTACATGCTAGTTCTAATATCGTAGACGTACGCTTAGAATCCTACACACATAAGGTTTCTAGATCCGGTCGGCAACAGACCATAGATCCGAACAAATAATATCATATATGGCAACATATAACATTTAGCACATAAAGCATTTTAGGCAACTTTCCTAAAATAAACTAGTGCTCGTGTCTAAAACTTAACAGACACGCATCTCAAAACTTCACTTAGCATTCTAAGTTTAAGTCTAGAAATCCAACAAATTCCTAGTTCGCTTAAACTAATGCTCTGATACCAACTGTGACATCCCCAAAATCTCGGCTAGAAAAGACCGATTTTCATTTATGCTTTTAAATATTTTCAGAGTAAATCCTTTTGATTTGAAAGAGTTGCGGAATTTGTTCCCAAAAACAAAACAACTTAAAACATTGTTTACCGAAGCATTTCATAAAAGAAATGTATTTTCATTATAATCAAAACTCGGGGTGTCATGTTCCGATACAGACCAATAAGCATAAACGAATACATTACAAGTCATATAACAAATATAAACATATGCAGACTTGTAAACAAAACAACTTGATGGTTCATCCATCTCATGCCCTTCCGCCACTACCTGTAATACAATTTAAAACTGAGTGGGTCAGGCTTGGGAGCCTGGTGAGCATATAGGGTTTTCAACCCACAATAAATAATCATATTTAATTTTCACCAACCAACAATAACCCAATTACCCATTCCCGTTATTCTCACTTTAATGTCCCTAAAACAACTAACATAAGGGACCTAGTCTAAGAATATTTCATCGGGGCGACAACACATGCTTCGGGGGTACCTCAGCAATATAAGTCAAATAAGGCAACCATGAGGGGGATGGAGTACAGCGAATGAACACCCAAGTTCATTAACACCTACAGGTGGCGAACCTGCTAATGTTTCCACAAGACTGTCTAGAATAGCCAGTGGTCGTCATCTAAACTCCGCTAGATGACTCAATCAAACAACAACGAGGCCTCTCATCTGTTTATTACACACCAACGGTCTACCCATGTTCTACCCAACATATTAGTAGATAAAAATATACATTTGTATACATAGTTTAAAGAAAACCTGTATAGCATGCTTTAATCAACACATATATCCCATAACAGATGAGGCACACACACATAACACGTATCTCATAAAGAAATAAGCAGATCTATAAGATAGAAGAGAGTGAATACTCATTCACACATAACACAACCAGATATATACACATAGCACGTGTTTTTATATAAAATACTTCGTATTATTGTATTAGAAGAAATAACTACACACTCACTTGATCAGAAGACGATCGGACAGCACTACGGCTTATAGAAGTAGTAATCCACAGCAGATCTGGAAGATCTCCTCGAAAATCGAACTTCTCGCGGGCAGAGCTTCGACTCGGGAACCGCACTTTTCGGGATCTTCGGGATCTCGGGACTTGCCTCGGGGCTAGAGTATGATACCGGGACTTCGGGGTAGCTTCGGGGGTTTTTGCACAGAGCTTCGACACGAAAACGAGAGAGAATTGGCAAAAATACCCGGAACCCTCGCATCCTATTTATAGGAGGCTGGAGCCTCGGAGTACGCGGGGCGTACTGCGTTACGCGGGGCGTACTGCCCAAAACGTCATTGCTTACGTATCCGAAGTGCTCGAGTGCGAGTGTCGACATCCCTCGGAGTACGCGGGGCGTACTCGAGTACGCGGGGCGTACCTCGGATCAGATCGGTGACTCCTTCGGATAATGCTTCCGAATTTTGATTTAAATATAAATACAAAATGATTAATAAACTTCGGAAATTCATAACTTCTTCATACGAACTCCGTTTTCGACGTTCTTTATATCCATGCGAAGGTGAGACCACGCTCTACGACTTTCGTTTAGACTCCGTCGGCAAATTTTGACTTTATTTTATTAATTATTTTTAATAGGCCGGGACAGAAACTTTCGTTATAAATTCATAACTTCTTCGTTTGACGTCCGTTCTCGCCTAACTTTTTATCGTTTCAATACCAACAATGAGATCTTCGATTCTCATTTAGATTGCTTCGGCTAACAACCGCTCGATCTCAAATCGAGTAAAACAGGCTGTATATCGCTAAGCCGGAACCTCGATAAATCATAACTTCCTCATACGAAGTCAGATTTGGGCGTTCTATATATATTCGGAAACCTCGTTTCAATTACTACAACATTAATCAAATATATTAAGTTTATTTTACACTTAAATTTTGACGCTTATTTTTATTCTTAATTAATCAAACCACATAATTAAGCAATTAAGCACAAAACACATAATACTCAAATAATACATTATTATTATCTCACAACGGGTTACAAAGGTTAACCTAGACTATTATATTGCTAAAAGTGGCAAGCCCGAAACACAGGCGTTACAAAATGAAACTCCTAGATCTTTTGAGATTCATTGAAATTTTCAATGGCATGTTTAATCCCGATTATGCCCTTCAAGTTTGTGACTCGGATACCGAGGGTTACAAACAAGGTGTGAATAACCATGCAAATATACTTGGTACTCTCGATGTCATTTATCACCTAATCAAAGTGCCGGTTAACCACACATGCTCCATTGACCTATGAAAAACTACGAGCTACCCATTGCCATCCTTGTATAGTCCCATATTAGTGTGCCGGTTAACCACACATGCTCCACTAACGACTAATAAGGTGCAATGTGCAATTTCAGGGGTTAGCATCAAATTCACATTTTTCCTAAGTAGCTAAGATTGGGAATTTATAAAACATTTAGTTACTTGGTATTTCATTATACTTTTAATGAGGATTTAAGTGTCCTATCAAACCCGTTCGGCTAACGACCCTCCACTGGTCAAGGGTGCGGTGGGTAAGAGTGGATACCCAATGATGGTCATTTTAGAGACCGCTTCCTTAAACACCCCTTATAGACCATCTTCGTGAATGAGGCTTACTAATAGTAAGACTAACTTTTTTACTTATACATATATAATATATTAAACTTTTAATTTTATATAGTATAAGGGTGTATTTTAAACATTTAACATACTAGGTGGTTTAATGTATTAATTAAACTAGACTTTTAATTTAATTAAACTCAGACCATATATTATCGATTTATTAATACTCTTTTAATTAAAATTTTAATTAATTATCAAAAAAACCATAATTAAAAAAACTTTTAATTCTAAACTTAATTTATGAAGTCAATAGGTTTAGTATTTAATATTTCACAATTAAAACTTTTTAAATCAAATTTTAAATTCTAAAACTTGAGGAAAAGTTTTGTAACTCTTTAAAACCTTTTGGATTCCAAAACTTGATGACAAGTTTTGTAACCTTTCAAGATTCTTGAATACCATAACTTGAAGAGTTAATTTGTTTCATGAATGAGACTTTTCAAGTTCCATAACTTGAGGACAAGTTATGAAACTCTTCAAGAAACATTTAGATCAAATTTTAACTAATGTAGTTATCATATAATTTGTCATTTACCGATTTGATCTAATAATTGTGTAGTAAGATAATTTCAAATTTTACAAATAGTTAGTTTTTCATATAAACTATCAATTATCTTAAAAATTTGACAATTATATTTTAATTAAGATGAGGATAATTATTTTCATAACATAAAAATCGAATTGTTTTTATCAACAAAACAATTTATAGTAATTATCCAAATCCAAATTAAGCCAAGAAATCCGAAATTTGCCATCAGATGCATCACCACGTCGTGGCAAGCATTGCCACGTCGTGCTGACCATGCAGAATCGAAATTGACAGATTTTCTAGCTTTGAAAATAATACCAATGCATCAATATAACAGAAAACTACCCTAGGCTCTGATACCACTGATGAGTTTTATGTACTACAACATCCTATGGTGCACATACAATCCTAAATGCTTTGGATCTAAGTTTTCTCTAGTTATACATGCAATAAAAATTTCCAAAGCATGAAGCCTACAACTAGCATACAATTTGGCATATGAATCATAAAAGTGAGTTAGAAGATTACCTCTTGTTGTAGCTTGTTGAATTTTGGCCTTTAAGAACTTAGCACCCTAAGTGTGATGGCTCAAACGGTTCACAACACACCATGAACAAATGGAGGACTTGAGAGAGAGGTTAGGCACACCAAAAATTGGCTAGGTCTCATAGAATACTAGTGTGTATGGTTTTTGGCTTAGTGGGTTACATATATAGTGTAGAATTCCAAGAGTTAAACCCTAATCCACGTCCTTGGACCTTAATCCAATAATCCATATGATAAGCCCTTTGTACTAACTGTTCATGGAGTCTTACTTGAACTTAGTCCATTGCTAATCAATATGGATCATTAGCCCAAACTATATATGTATCACTGATTTACTTAATCTGCCCCCGTTAATTTAATTAGTCTCTTTGATCATTAAATTAATTCCAAATCAATTATTGATCAACACTAATTAAATAATATGATTCCTCAATTAATATATTATACTTATAATATATTAATAAATCATAAATAACCCTTACTCAAATATCCATCTTATCAAATTGTCCTGGTGATATGCAACCCGAAATGGACCATGCTACTCTCGGGTCAAGTACATACCAATTATAGTTAATGGGCGTAGACACCTAATCCAAAAACTTTCAGAAGCACCAAATTACCAATCATAAACTCCAACTTAGAGCGTTGCCGGTCTACGTAACTCTTCTGACGATTATGAGTTGTCAGTAATCTCTTCCTGACTTCCTTAATAAGCTCGGTCGTATTGAGCACTATCTCAGTGTTTACTTAGACTCTATGTCCAACTTCGTTCCAGGAAATAGGAGTCTGACACCTCCTCCCATACAGAAGCTCAAAGGGAGGCATACCAATACTGGCATGATGGTTATTCCTGTAAGAAAACTTAGCCGGAGGAAGATAGGAGTCCCATCTGCTACCAAAATCAATGATGTAGGCGCACAACATATCCTCGAGTGTCTAAATAGTTTGCTTGCTATTCCCGTCGGTCTACGGATGATTGGTGTTCTGAAATGCAACTGGGTACCCAAATCTTCATGAAACCTCTTCTAATAATAAAAAATTTGTTATCTTAAAAATGTTTTATTTAATTAGGAATTTCTGTATCTTAATTTATAAAGCGTAAAGAAAATGTTTTACTTGGTTCCGAGAAATACGGGATGCCACAAGTTGTCCAAGAAAACACGAGCTAGAGCTGCTGACCGTCGAACCTCTCACACTATCAATGCATCAAAACATCCTTAAGTCAAAACCAAGGTAAAAAACTCAAACCAAAAAATCCTTGGACTACGACTAATTCTTATAAGGAAAAAATACCATTTTGCCCTTCTCGAGACCTACCCTAACAGTTGACGAAAAGTCAACGAGTTAAAAATTCAAAGCTAGCATACATACCAAATATGCCCTGCATACGCCAACTCTACACCCAGGATAGAGCATTTCTTGGCTTTTACGGAACATCATAGCTACGTGTTACGTACCCTTAGGTACGTCCTGTATACTTGAGCCAAATTCAAACTCTTCATTAAGAACTTATCCCCTTAAGACCTTTCATCCAATACTTAGATCTAACCTCAAATAGCATCCTAAATCATAAAGTTTCAACTTTATGACTTTGTATGGCTACAAAGTGTCCAAATCCAAAACCCTAACTTATCACAATATTCTAAACCCCATAACTTATGCATAGATGAAAATAAAGGACCAATATCGCATTTTTATGACTCTGTGCACTAAAAAAACGTCTGACAAGGCTACTCTTAAGTTCTGGAGTAGCTCATACCTAACTAGACCAAGAATATGGGACAGAAAGGGACATAAACCTAAAGCTAACACGATCTAACAAAATATTCATCAAGTTTTGAACTTTATACCTCTTGAGGAATGCTTAAGAGATGCAAATTCTAGATCTACAAGGCTTAAAGCTTTCCAAGCTACACCACCACCCTCTTCTTCCTTCTAAAACACCCCAAAACACACTTGTTAGCTCACAATGCACTATTATGGAGGGTTAAGGTTTCAAAGGATTTGTTTTGGAAAGATGGAGGCTGAGAATGGAAGACGCTTATGAAGGTTAATGTGTTTAAATAAGGCTCAAAAGCCCGAACTTAGCGTTTGCACTCTGGCTGAGTACGCCCTACGTACTTCTTAACTATGACCTATGTAAATCATCAAAGGATCGTCATCAACTATCCTTTTATGCAGTGTGTGGAGGCTATCTATGCCCTGCATAGACTTAAGTCCAACATTAATGCTTACTAATCAAAGAAAGGAATTTTACCTGAAACGATCGGGTGTAACATTGAGTCTTCGAGAGGTGATGAGGCTTAATGACATGGTTAGGTATCATGTAACACCCTCTTTTCACCTTATATTATAAATGACCAGTTACATTGAGTCTTCGAGAGGGGATGAGGCTTAATTACATGGTTAGGTTTTCGAGAGCGTACATATAGAGAACATCCAAATCTGACTTCATATAAGGAAGTTATGATTTTTAGAAGTTTCTACATAGTAGTGAGCAACACAAAAACCAAAATTGAGATCGGTTGATTGTTTGGAAAACAATCGAAATGTGGTCAATACATATCCGTCAATATAAAGACAGTCGAGAACAGGATATCGTATGAGAGAGATATGATTCTTTATACAGACCTTAACAATCTAAGCTTATAAGAATATAACTTTAAAAATGAAGTGAGACTTAACCGAAAGATTCTGGATGAAAGTAGTAGATCTCATTGATAACTTCGTGTGGATATAAAGAACATTGAAAATGGAGATTGTATGAAGAAGATAAGAAATTTTGAAGAAACTAAAAATCTGCGCACGTATGGACGCGCTTCAACAAAGAAAGTGGCATGTAAAGATGACCCGACTCGGCCCACCAGGTTGTTTCCATGTGTCACCCCCTGAATGAAGGTACGTCAGCACCCTTGACAAGATGCGCGACGTCCATATATGGTGTGTGGCGTGCCTCCCTACTATAAATAGATATCTCAGGCTCTAACTCTTTCCTCACACTTACTTCGCTCCAAACTCTCTGGAGACCACACAACCCTCTAGTCCGACCTTTTTGGGTTTTTGGAGTACTTTAGTGAAGCTCTAAGGCAGTGATCCATTTAAATAGAAGTGCTCAGTATCGAAGCGTTGCCTGCAATCTTCCCGATTTTCGCTAGGATCCCTGAAAGTTAAGCTACACTTCAAGTGTAACTTATATCTATATTAATATTTGTTGTTATGGATATGTAAATAATATTTATCAATACCTCTAATTATAATGATGATTGATCTAATTATGGGAGAGGTATCTAAAATGGTCGTGTCGATTTAGTTGTTGAATTTCAGAAAGGCTATATGCCGAAATGGTCTTGCCTCCCAGTTGTCTTGCTTGGTTAATCCTTATTTGATAGAACTATTGGTATTCAATAGGATCAGTGAAAGATTTATCTTTTATTACCAGATTATCATCGGGATTGATAAGTAATAGTATTGTAGGTTAATACTCATTAGGCGCATTGCCGCCAGTGGGATCACCCAAAAAGTTGTTAACCATCTAAGAAATTCTACAGGTGAGTTATCTCACTATACTATTTATTATAATACATTTCTATGTATTGTAAGATAGAGAACTGGTAGAGTAGAGCTGATAGTATAGTCTCTATGTACTTAAGTGTAAACTGGTAGAGTAGAAAGTATAAATGTGCCTATATTATTAGAATCTTCATTGCAGTCTCTATGTGAGTAATTGTTGTAATATTAGACTTAGTTAAAGGAAGATGGTGGAATAGTTAAAGAGGCAGAGAGCCTATATTCCCGCATGTTGACAAAATGACATGTAGGCTATAAATACATATAGACCCGTGTTAACAAAATGGCATGTAGACCATAAGTACACATATTATTGGCAGATCATGAGCCATTATATATATATATATATATATATATATATATATATATATATATATATATATGCATGTATATGTATTGTGGTATATGGTAATTTTGGAACTCACTAAGTTTCGTGCTTACCTAGTTGAATATAAATGCTTTCCAAATACTCATGTGAAGGGCAAGGTTCGACTGTACACATGCATATTCGTAACATGTTGCCCATAATGTAATTATACTCTGATATATTTTAATAAATAAAAAATGAAACTTTTGGGTTCAAAATGGGGAAGTTACAAAGTTGGTATCAGAGAACTTGTTTGAGTGAATTGAATGAATGCTCGTGTGATTCTAAACTCAAACTAAGGATTCGAGTAATTAATGAATCTTTTTGTAAAAAGAGTCTTACAAAAAGGAAAGAACACGATGCATGAAGTCAACCAAAGTTCATAAAGGAAAGTGATTCCTAAAATATCCATATTTGTTATGTTTGGTGATATATGAAATGTTAGAAATGCATGCTAGTATGTAGGCTATAAAACTTTTATGGAATTGTCGGTTACAATTGCTTGATACTTAAGATGCCTTATAGCTTAGGGATTTACTTTATAATTGCTGCTTAGAACTTGTGTTAATATTAATTAGTTATTCGAAAAGTACGTTAGGTTGCATGCTCTGAAAATTAAATAGCTTTAGAATGCATGATTTGGCACTATTGCACAACTCTCGTTTGTGTCTAACTATCGTAGTGTTGGATCTTTCAGTCGACAGTCTGTTTGATTTTAGAGGAATGTAATCATATTCGTCCAATAATTAGTTAATATTAATTGAAGTTCTTCCTCAACTTATAGTGGAGAGAAGTGGAAAGGAATTCTAGAAGGATAGTCGAGGAAGTTTAATATATGTTCAATAGGACATATATTCGTAAGATATGGCATCGGTACAGACAGAAGATCCTAATGATGTATAGGAAAAAAATAATTAGGTCCTTGAAATACTATGTGAGTGAAAAGACCTATCAATAGCAGAGTGTAGTGACTTGGAAACCTTAAGGAAATTCTTGAATCTAGTATGGATAGCTGTGGAAGGTAGTATGGGCCCATATTACTGGAAGCACATGATCCATACAAGAATCAAGAAAAGCCACAAAGTTGCTAAGGAACTGGAGAGGAATTGAATTTCATTTTAGAGTTAGATCGATTCGTATTAACCTATTCCTATTACGCCTTCAGCATGGTATGATCACAAGAGAAAGTGGGTCGGATTCTAGATCAGAAGAGTCAGTACCAAGCGAGATTGAGATACGCGATTGGAAAGAGGGGGCGGTATCAGCAACTATAAGAAAGATAATTTCGGAAATGTTCATAACTATTAAAACTGAATTCATAGCCATGTTTGATGAACAGTACGTTGTCGTTGCTAATACTGGTGACGTTGCAACCACTTCTATTGTTACTGCTGCAACCTCATCTGGAGAAAAGGGAAATGCCCTATCGAGTGTTCAATAACAACCAAGCCCGCAAACCTTGATGGTGTTAGAGATCTGATTGTCGCAATGAGATAGATCTCAGATGTAGAAGGATTCGTTTACACTTGTGCTTTTCAGGAAAACCTGAAGCTTAGATACGCTCAGAATCTTCTACGATTACGAGCAAAAGACTGGTAGAACTTTGTCCCGAAGAACTATTCACCTGCCAAAAAGAGCTCGGTGAATTAGGAACAGTTCGTTGATAAGTTCAAAGAAGAGTGTGTTCCACCAATAGAAAGGAAGCGACTCGCTCAAGAATGTATGTCACTCAAAAAGACCACTGAATCGGTGATTGAGATCACCAAGATATTCACCAACAGAGCCTTCTTTTTCCAATAATATGCCTCATCAGAGCAAGTGCAAATGTCTTGATACTTGAGTATGCTCAAGACTGATATTAGGGAGTTTATATCAAAAAATAGGTACATGACCTTAGCAGATATGCAAAAGCATGCCAAGAGTAGAGAAATTGAGTTGGAGGCTCAACAAAAGGAAAATAGGCAGACTCCAGCTCTTTCTTAACCCACAACCAAGAGATTTAAGCTCGAAGAATCAAGGTCTGGAGGACAGTGAGGTCCTTGGTGTAAGAAATGTGGAAAGTCCCACGAAGGAGCTTATCATGCTTTAATATATTACAAGTGCATCAAGGAGGGACATTACAGTAGAGATTGTAAGTAGGTAGCACAAGGAATGTGTTTCTGCTTCCAATGGAACCAGATAGGTCACATCAAGGCCAATTGTCCTCTTATGACTCCAATAGGTGCAATAAAAGATCCAACACATGCAACTTTAAGGATAACCGATGGACAACAAGGTAAAGTTGAAGCCCCATGGTCCAAAGGGCAAGCCTTTCAACTCATGGCGGAGGAAGAAAGAGAAGTAATGGTGTACCAAGTCAGTAGTCTGAGGAAATCCATTATCGGACTGGTACATACCAGGTCGGCATTACAAGCATCACGACTTGTTTCGAACGAATGTAAATTCATATATATCATTTGGAAGTATTGGACCCATATCCTAGGAAACATGAAAAGGAAATGTTATGAAACAAATATAATAAACAAAGAAAGGAAAAGAGACATGACTGCCTATAGACCGGATAATAGATGAATGACCGATCAAGGATATAAACTATTCTAACAACAGGTAGCCGATAAATACCCCAAAGATATGATAATCTAAGGAGGAGGTATGGCCAGAAAGAGACATCTTTTATAGCATTAACACAACACTAAGAGTTGCAATCTAATTTAGGCATCAGAGAACTATGTCGAGGTCCAACCCTCAATATGGATGTATGACCTAGCACTTGTTTATCTTATGCAGAGTGGATTCCCTAACGCTTATTGGACTAAGACCTTTGGGTGAGAGAGCTAAACATGCACCTTGAGTTTATCGTAACAACATTGGCACCATTTGTATTATGAGCGTACCAGAGTGAAAAAAAAGGAATACCCGACAAGCAGATCAAAATTTGAACACCAGAAGCAGGGCAACATGTCAAGTTATAAAGCAACGGAAATAGGCTACCCATTTCATGCAGAAGATAAAGACACTGAGATTCTACATGATATATTCAATGGAGAAAAATACCATATTGCTCACTGTAACGCCCGGGTTTCAGGGCTAAGCATTTTTGTCAATGTAATAGTCTAGGTCAACTCTTGTAACTCTTTTTGAAGTAATAAAGATGAAATATTTGAGTATTATGTGAATTATGTGTGTTTATGCATTTATTATTTAATTATAAGTGTATAATTAATAAATAATAAAAATAAGCGTCAAAATTAAAGTGTGAGATAAGCCTGATATCTCTACATAAAGTTGTAGACTATGTCTCAAGGTTTCCGTACATATAAAGAACGCCGAAATCCGAGTTATAACGAAGAAGTTATGGCCCGTCGAAGTTTTACGGCAAAACCGGCACGGCACCGGGAAGCGTAAATAGTGAATTTACGATAGAGCGAGATTTAGCCTTAGCAGTCTAAACAAAAGTTGTAGAATATGTTAAACTAAGAGCGTCGATAAAAAGAACGCCCAAATCTGACTTCGTATGAGGAAGTTATGATTTTTCTAAGATTCGGCTTAGCAGTGCACGACCCGAAACTCGAATTTTAGTTCGAGCGGTTTTTGGCCTACGCGACCTAAATGAGAGTTTAAGATCTCATTAATAGGAACTCAACGGTAAAAAGATGGACGAAAACGGAGTTCGTATGAAGGAGTTACGAATTCTTCGCGGTCATTTAACAGTCTAAAGGCCTCCTACTGTTAAATTTGAGATCGGTCGAGAATTAGCCGACGGAGTCTAAATGAAAGTTGTAGATCTTGATTTTACCTACGCGTGGATATAAAGAACGTCGAAAACGGAGCTCGTATGCGAGAGTTATGATTTTTCTAAGTTCGAAGGCTGACACGCGATAGGGGGTGACGTGGCACCACCAGAATTGGACACGTGGCACCACCAGAAGGCCACCACATGCACCAACTCGGCGAGTCATGACTCAGACTCGGCGAGTCCATCAGATTTCTCCCCTATAAATAGAGGTGCCGGGTTCCCTCATTTTCTCACCCCTCAACCTTCTTCTTTCTCTCTCTCTATACTCTCTCTCTAAGCTCCTTAAGCCCCCTAAAAGCCTAGGTAAACCCCCTAGCACCCGAAGGAAGCCCCGAGGCCCCCGGAGTTCCGAGAAAAGAGCCTTTCGGCTCGGGAACGCTGCTCCAGCGAAGCCCGGTTTTCGAGAAAACCCGCTGTAAGTGAGCTATACCTACCCTAACTTTAGTTTAGCTTATGTTTTAATATAGTAACGTTATTAGGAACTTATAATAAGTACTTGGGCTATTATTATGAGTATTATTAACGCTTAATAATACTCGGACTAATTAATTTGTCGCGGTTATCATTAAACTAAACCCTAGTGGTACCGATACTAGGTTTTATCGAAGGAATATCGTTTTGAGAGTATCGAAGCGCCGTCCGAGTGCTGAGTCACCACCTTTCAGGTGAGTGCATAGTTACTTTCAGCTTACACATAGATATGAAGTATTTTATATAAATTACGTGCTATGTGTGCATATTATCTGAATACTTGCTATCTATGCTGGATGAACATTGTTATACATGTTTTCAATGATTTAAACTGTATATGTATTTTGTATCTACGAAAATGTTGGGGTAAAACATGGGTAGATGTAATAGTTGATGTGTGATAAAATGATGAGAGGCCTCGATGTTGATGTTGTTGTTTCTGTCATCTAGCGGAGTATGGATGACGACCACGGACTCTTCTAGACAGTCCAGTGGAACACTAGCAGGCTCGCAACCTGTAGGTGTTTGTGAACGATGTGTTCACCGGTGTACTCCATCCCCCACATGGTTGCCTTTAGGACATTTATTGCTGAGGAATCCCCTTAGCAGTAGTGTCCGTCTCGATGATGATCCTTAGGCTAGGTCCCTTATGATAGGTGTTTAGGGACGTAAAGTGAGGATAACGGGAACGGGTAATCGGGTTATTGTTGATTGATGAAATTAATAAACTTATTTATTGTGGGTTGAAAACCCTATGTGCTCACCAGGCTCCCAAGCCTGACCCACTCAGTTTTATGTATTACAGGTAGCGGCGCATGAGCATAGATGAGATGTTTTGGACGAGGGATTACGGATATAGGCCTGTAGATATGAAATAATGTAGTAAGACTTATATTGTACTGTTTATGCTTTTGATCTGTACGAACATGACATCCCAAGTCTTTTAATGAAATACATTTCTATGGAAATGCTTTTGATAAATCTTTATCATATTTTGTTTTGGGACAAATTCCGCAACACTTTCATTTAAAATGTAACTCTGATTTTTAAACAAAGCATAAACAAACCAGTCTTTTCTGGCCGTGATTTTGGGGATGTCACAGTTGGTATCAGAGCATTAGTTTAAGCGAACTAGGAATTTGTAGGATTTCTAGACTTAAACTTAGAATGCTAAGCGATGATTGTGAGGTGTGAGCACTAGCTTATTTTAGGAATTGTGCCTAAAATGCTTTTATGTACTAAATGCTTTGTGCATGATATGCTGTTATTTGTTCGGATCCATGGTCTGTTGCCGACCGGATCTGGAAACCTTATGTGTTTAGGATTCTAAACGTACGACTACGATATTAGAACTAGCATGTAAACGTTTCGGAGTGATAAGGACGATTTAAACGTCTATCCTAAATAAGGA
Source organism: Lactuca sativa (assembly GCF_002870075.4). Taxonomy (NCBI): domain Eukaryota; kingdom Viridiplantae; phylum Streptophyta; class Magnoliopsida; order Asterales; family Asteraceae; genus Lactuca; species Lactuca sativa. The sequence continues at coordinate 129,746,239 of NC_056626.2, forward strand.
TCTAAAGTCACCTTATTCGGTGTATAGATCAAGATGGCAAGGACCCGTAGCGGAAACGTGAACGCAAATGGAGGTAGGAACCAACCCCCAGTGGTTCAGCAAATACCTGTTGTTGAAGAAGTTGCACCTGAGCCAGTCACCATGGCTGGAGTTCAAGCCTTGATTCAGGCTATGCTAGCTGAACAAAGGGAAGAAATGAGACGGATGCTCCACGAAAATAGGGACGAACCTACCATACATGTTGAACCGACGGAGCCAGTTCCCGAGCCATCTGAGGAAGGGAACTATAGCCGCCAAGTGAGTCAAGTAGGGACTCAAGGTGAGCAAAAGGATGGCCCAGAAGGGAGAAACAACAAGGATGGGCGGATGTACAAAAATTTCTTGGGTGCGAAACCACCAAGTCTCTCAGGAAGCCCAAAGCCTGTTGAGATTATGGACTGGATCTCCGAGATGGAGATGGTGTTTGAGAGCTGCGACTGCAGCGAGAAGCAGAAGACTGTCTTCGCTGTGAGACGATTGGAAACTGGAGTCTTGAGCTGGTGGAAGCTATTGGCAGATACAATGCCACGGGGAGAAGCTCTGAAAATGTCATGGGATGAGTTCTTGGAACAACTGAAGGCGCAGTACTGTTCAGAGATAGACCTGATTGATCTGAACAATGAGTTCCAAAATTTGAAGAAGGGGAGAATGAGCATCGATGACTATGCTGCTGCATTTACGGAAAAGATGAAGTTGTTTCCATACCGAGTGCCAACCGAACTTTCCAAAATTGAGAAATTCGCAAACGGACTGCCGGCTGACTTTGGCCCAACAGTCAAGATGGCAACCACTCTGAAATCAGCTGTTCGAGCAGCTAAGAACATGGAGACCCAACAAAAGGAAAGAGGTCTGGATAGGGCTGAGGTTGGTGAGAAACGAAAGTTCAATGGATCCTCGAAGTCCAACAAGAAGAGTAGATTCTCGAAGTCTGGTTCGAGGGGAGGAGGATCAGAAGCGAAATGGTGTGACAAGTGCAAGAAGAAGCACTCTGGGAAGTGTGACGGAGGGGTCACTTGTTACAAGTGCGGAAAGCTTGGGCACTACGCCAATGAATGCACCCTCAACCAGAAAGCCTGTTATGGGTGCAATGAAGAAGGGCACATTTTGAAGGACTGCCCGAAGAAGAAGGAGACAGGAAGACCCAACATACCACCGAAGCCGAAGGCAAGAGCCTTCCAGATGATGCTCGAGGCTGCAAAGGAGGCAGCAGACGTCGCTTCAGGTACCTTTCTTGTAAATGGTTTGCCTGCAAATATACTATTTGATTCCGGAGCCAACTACTCCTTTGTGTCGCATAAATTTGGTGGGAAATTAGCATTGCCTGTAGAAAAACTAGATAATGCCCTGATTGTAGAAGTTGCCAGTGGCAAATTCGTACCTGTTAGTAATCGTATTAGGAACATCGTCATTGACCTAAACGGAAACGAATTCAACGAAGAGTAATTACCCATAGAGTTAAACGGTTTCGACATCATTTTGGGTATGGATTGGCTTAGCGCCAACGATGCTGAGATTCAATGCTGAAAGAAGATAGTAAAGGTGAACCCACCCGGAAAGGAATCATTTATGGTGTACGGGGACAAACGCAGAGTGAATTCTGGAATCATCTCCCTGATGAAAGCCAGGAAATGTTTGTCCAAAGGATGTGCATCATACTTGGCATTCGTAATCGATGCCAAGAAGGAGAAGAAAGAGGTGCAGAATATACTGGTTGTGTGTGATTATCCGGAAGTCTTTCCCGAAGATCTTCCCGGATTACCACCTGATAGGCAAGTGGAGTTTCGTATAGACTTGTTACCAGGAACAACACCGATAGCAAAGGCACCTTACCGATTAGCACCGACGGAGATGAAGGAGCTCATGACGCAACTTCAGGAGCTGTTGGACAACGGTTTTATTCGACCTAGTTCATCACCCTGGGGAGCTCCGGTGTTATTCGTAACGAAGAAGGACGGAAGCATGAGGATGTGCATAGACTACCGAGAGCTAAATAAGGCAACGGTGAAGAACAAGTATCCATTGCCGAGGATTGATGACCTATTCGATCAGCTACAAGGTTCGAGCTACTTCTCAAAGATCGATCTTAGGTCGGGATATCATCAGCTGAAGGTGAGAGAGCAGGATATTGAAAAGACTGCATTCAGAATGAGATATGGACACTACGAGTTCTTGGTTATGTCATTCGGGCTAACCAATGCTCCCGCAGCATTCATGGATTTGATGAATAGGGTTTGTAAACCATTCCTCGATAAATCCGTGATAGTGTTCATCGACAACATTCTCATCTACTCGAAAAGCCAAGAGGAGCATGGCAAGCATCTACGGGAAGTATTAGAAGTGTTGAAGAAGGAGAAGCTTTTTGCAAAGTTCTCCAAATGCGACTTTTGGATACGGGAAGTCCAATTCTTGGGTCATGTTGTTAACCAGGAGGGAATAATGGTTGACCCCGCAAAGATCGAGGCTGTAATGAAGTGGGAACGCCCAAAGAGTCCCACGGAAATTTGAAGCTTTCTAGGATTAGCCGGATATTATCGACGATTTATCCAAGGCTTTTCTTCGATAGCTGCTCCATTAACAACTTTGACTCACAAAGGAGCTACATATACGTGGAGTGAGAAACACGATGAGGCATTCGAGAAGCTAAAGAAGAAGTTATGTGAAGCACCGATACTTTCTCTACCCGATGGAGTCGAAGATTTCGCGGTTTATAGTGATGCTTCTGGAGTCGGTTTGGGTTGTGTTTTGACCCAAAGAGAAAAGGTGATAGCATACGCATCTCGACAATTGAAAGAGCACGAAAAGAACTACCCCACTCATGATCTGGAGTTGGCAGCGGTAGTTTTTGCCTTAAAGATATGGAGGCATTACCTCTACGGCACGAAGTGCAAGCTCTTCACTGATCATAAGAGTCTCCAGTATCTCTTTAATCAGAAGGAGTTGAACATGAGGCAACGACGCTGGCTAGAACTTCTCAAGGACTACGACTGTGAGATACTTTACCACCCAGGTAAAGCAAATATTGTTGCTGATGCTCTCAGTCGGAAAGTCAATCTGGAAAGGAAAAGGCCAAGAGCGTTAAGAATTGAAGTCGTTTCAACGATTGTCGAAAGTATCAGGAAAGCTCAAGAAGAAGCTTTAGAGAAAAATGACCGAAAGGAAGAACGTTTGGGAAGAACGTTAGTGTTTGGTACAAACAGTCGAGGACTGAAGGTATTCCAAGATCGAATTTGGGTACCTAAGACGGGAGGAATAAGAGATCTTCTGATGAAAGAAGCACATAAGACCATGTACTCAATTCACCCCGGTAGCACTAAAATGTATAGGGACCTAAAACCCTACTACTGGTGGCCGACGATGAAGCTCGATGTTGCAAAGTATGTGGCCGAGTGCGTAACATGTGCGAGGGTTAAGGCACAACATCAGAAACCGTATGGGAGTTTAGAACCTTTACCTGTACCCATGGGTAAATGGGAAGACATCACCATGGATTTTGTGACTAAACTGCCCAGGACGAAGAACGGCCACGACATGATTTGGGTAGTCGTGGATCGTTTCACCAAGAGTGCACACTTCATAGCAGCCAACGAGAAGTGGTCTATGGATAAGCTCGCAAATGCTTACGTGAAGGAAATTGTAAGACTTCACGGTGTCCCTCTTACGATTGTATCAGATCGTGATAGTCGTTTCACGTCAAGGTTTTGGAGGAGTCTACAAGAGGAGTTGGGTACAAAGTTATGTTTGAGTACTGCTTACCATCCGCAAACTGATGGTCAGAGCGAAAGAACGATTCAGACATTGGAAGATATGCTAAGAGCATGTACCCTCGAATTCCAAGGAAATTGGGACGAGCACTTACCTCTGGTAGAATTCTCCTACAACAATAGTTTTCACTCGAGCATCAAGATGGCACCTTACCAAGCCTTGTATGGACAAAAGTGTCGTACGCCGTCTTGTTGGCTTGAAGCCGGAGAGAAGCAGTTTATGGGCCCCGAGATAGTCCATGAGACTGCTGAGAAGTTGAAGGTGATTAGGGAAAGAATGTTAGCAGCTCAGGATCGTCAGAAGAGCTATGCTGACAAGAAAAAACGACCGATAACCTTCGAAGTTGGGGATTCCGTTTTGCTTAAAGTCTCACCGTGGAAGGGACTTATAAGATTCGGGAAACGAGGAAAGTTGAGTCCAAGGTTTATTGGACCATTCAAAGTTCTTCAGAAGATAGGGAACCAAGCTTACAAGTTGGAATTGCCCGAAGAACTCAATGGTATTCATAACACTTTCCATGTGTTTTATTTGAGGAAATTCACGGGAGATGTTCCCGACATAATTCCAATCTCAGAGTTAAGGATGGATGAGAATAAAAGGCTGATCGAAGAGCCTGAGGCAATTGTTGACCGTAAGACTAAGAAGTTACGACGCAAGATGGTCGACTTGGTGCTAGTCCGATGGAAACATTCGAATGGGCCGAATCTCACTTGGGAAAAAGAGGATGACATGATGAGTCGCTATCCACATCTGTTTGCTGATGCATGATTCCGGGACGGAATCATCCTAAGGGGGAGAGAATTGTAACGCCCGGGTTTCAGGGCTAAGCATTTTTGTCAATGTAATAGTCTAGGTCAACTCTTGTAACTCTTTTTGAAGTAATAAAGATGAAATATTTGAGTATTATGTGAATTATGTGTGTTTATGCGTTTATTATTTAATTATAAGTGTATAATTAATAAATAATAAAAATAAGCGTCAAAATTAAAGTGTGAGATAAGCCCGATATCTAAACATAAAGTTGTACTATGTCTCAAGGTTTCCGTACATATAAAGAACGCCGAAATCCGAGTTATAACGAAGAAGTTATGGCCCGTCGAAGTTTTACGGCAAAACCGGCACGGCACCGGGAAGCGTAAATAGTGAATTTACGATAGAGCGAGATTTAGCCTTAGCAATCTAAACAAAAGTTGTAGAATATGTTAAACTAAGAGCGTCGATAAAAAGAACGCCCAAATCTGACTTCGTATGAGGAAGTTATGATTTTTCTAAGATTCGGCTTAGCAGTGCACGACCCGAAACTCGAATTTTAGTTCGAGCGGTTTTTGGCCTACGCGACCTAAATGAGAGTTTAAGATCTCATTAATAGGAACTCAACGGTAAAAAGATGGACGAAAACGGAGTTCGTATGAAGGAGTTACGAATTCTTCGCGGTCATTTAACAGTCTAAAGGCCTCCTACTGTTAAATTTGAGATCGGTCGAGAATTAGCCGACGGAGTCTAAATGAAAGTTGTAGATCTTGATTTTACCTACGCGTGGATATAAAGAACGTCGAAAACGGAGCTCGTATGCGAGAGTTATGATTTTTCTAAGTTCGAAGGCTGACACGCGATAGGGGGTGACGTGGCACCACCAGAATTGGACACGTGGCACCACCAGAAGGCCACCACATGCACCAACTCGGCGAGTCATGACTCAGACTCGGCGAGTCCATCAGATTTCTCCCCTATAAATAGAGGTGCCGGGTTCCCTCATTTTCTCACCCCTCAACCTTCTTCTTTCTCTCTCTCTATACTCTCTCTCTAAGCTCCTTAAGCCCCCTAAAAGCCTAGGTAAACCCCCTAGCACCCGAAGGAAGCCCCGAGGCCCCCGGAGTTCCGAGAAAAGAGCCTTTCGGCTCGGGAACGCTGCTCCAGCGAAGCCCGGTTTTCGAGAAAACCCGCTGTAAGTGAGCTATACCTACCCTAACTTTAGTTTAGCTTATGTTTTAATATAGTAACGTTATTAGGAACTTATAATAAGTACTTGGGCTATTATTATGAGTATTATTAACGCTTAATAATACTCGGACTAATTAATTTGTCGCGGTTATCATTAAACTAAACCCTAGTGGTACCGATACTAGGTTTTATCGAAGGAATATCGTTTTGAGAGTATCGAAGCGCCGTCCGAGTGCTGAGTCACCACCTTTCAGGTGAGTGCATAGTTACTTTCAGCTTACACATAGATATGAAGTATTTTATATAAATTACGTGCTATGTGTGCATATTATCTGAATACTTGCTATCTATGCTGGATGAACATTGTTATACATGTTTTCAATGATTTAAACTGTATATGTATTTTGTATCTACGAAAATGTTGGGGTAAAACATGGGTAGATGTAATAGTTGATGTGTGATAAAATGATGAGAGGCCTCGATGTTGATGTTGTTGTTTCTGTCATCTAGCGGAGTATGGATGACGACCACGGACTCTTCTAGACAGTCCAGTGGAACACTAGCAGGCTCGCAACCTGTAGGTGTTTGTGAACGATGTGTTCACCGGTGTACTCCATCCCCCACATGGTTGCCTTTAGGACATTTATTGCTGAGGAATCCCCTTAGCAGTAGTGTCCGTCTCGATGATGATCCTTAGGCTAGGTCCCTTATGATAGGTGTTTAGGGACGTAAAGTGAGGATAACGGGAACGGGTAATCGGGTTATTGTTGATTGATGAAATTAATAAACTTATTTATTGTGGGTTGAAAACCCTATGTGCTCACCAGGCTCCCAAGCCTGACCCACTCAGTTTTATGTATTACAGGTAGCGGCGCATGAGCATAGATGAGATGTTTTGGACGAGGGATTACGGATATAGGCCTGTAGATATGAAATAATGTAGTAAGACTTATATTGTACTGTTTATGCTTTTGATCTGTACGAACATGACATCCCAAGTCTTTTAATGAAATACATTTCTATGGAAATGCTTTTGATAAATCTTTATCATATTTTGTTTTGGGACAAATTCCGCAACACTTTCATTTAAAATGTAACTCTGATTTTTAAACAAAGCATAAACAAACCAGTCTTTTCTGGCCGTGATTTTGGGGATGTCACAGTTGGTATCAGAGCATTAGTTTAAGCGAACTAGGAATTTGTAGGATTTCTAGACTTAAACTTAGAATGCTAAGCGATGATTGTGAGGTGTGAGCACTAGCTTATTTTAGGAATTGTGCCTAAAATGCTTTTATGTACTAAATGCTTTGTGCATGATATGCTGTTATTTGTTCGGATCCATGGTCTGTTGCCGACCGGATCTGGAAACCTTATGTGTTTAGGATTCTAAACGTACGACTACGATATTAGAACTAGCATGTAAACGTTTCGGAGTGATAAGGACGATTTAAACGTCTATCCTAAATAAGGATCTAAAGTCACCTTATTCGGTGTATAGATCAAGATGGCAAGGACCCGTAGCGGAAACGTGAACGCAAATGGAGGTAGGAACCAACCCCCAGTGGTTCAGCAAATACCTGTTGTTGAAGAAGTTGCACCTGAGCCAGTCACCATGGCTGGAGTTCAAGCCTTGATTCAGGCTATGCTAGCTGAACAAAGGGAAGAAATGAGACGGATGCTCCACGAAAATAGGGACGAACCTACCATACATGTTGAACCGACGGAGCCAGTTCCCGAGCCATCTGAGGAAGGGAACTATAGCCGCCAAGTGAGTCAAGTAGGGACTCAAGGTGAGCAAAAGGATGGCCCAGAAGGGAGAAACAACAAGGATGGGCGGATGTACAAAAATTTCTTGGGTGCGAAACCACCAAGTCTCTCAGGAAGCCCAAAGCCTGTTGAGATTATGGACTGGATCTCCGAGATGGAGATGGTGTTTGAGAGCTGCGACTGCAGCGAGAAGCAGAAGACTGTCTTCGCTGTGAGACGATTGGAAACTGGAGTCTTGAGCTGGTGGAAGCTATTGGCAGATACAATGCCACGGGGAGAAGCTCTGAAAATGTCATGGGATGAGTTCTTGGAACAACTGAAGGCGCAGTACTGTTCAGAGATAAACCTGATTGATCTGAACAATGAGTTCCAAAATTTGAAGAAGGGGAGAATGAGCATCGATGACTATGCTGCTGCATTTACGGAAAAGATGAAGTTGTTTCCATACCGAGTGCCAACCGAACTTTCCAAAATTGAGAAATTCGCAAACGGACTGCCGGCTGACTTTGGCCCAATAGTCAAGATGGCAACCACTCTGAAATCAGCTGTTCGAGCAGCTAAGAACATGGAGACCCAACAAAAGGAAAGAGGTCTGGAGAGGGCTGAGGTTGGTGAGAAACGAAAGTTCAATGGATCCTCGAAGTCCAACAAGAAGAGTAGATTCTCGAAGTCTGGTTCGAGGGGAGGAGGATCAGAAGCGAAATGGTGTGACAAGTGTATGGACGAAGAGACATTGTCTGTTCCATTAACTTTAATAGATCAATTAATACAAGCCAAAAATACACATACATTAGCTTTTCATGATTTTGCAATCAGCGTCGTCGTACAATATCATATTCAAAAGAAGCGCAATGAGAGAGTTCGAAGCAATTGTGTCAACGATCCACAGTGCGGTTCGGTTCTCAACGACAAATGTATATGGATCAATCCACAGCAAACCAATAACGGGACCTGTGGGGATGGTGGTAGAAAACAAGGCAAGTACGACGATATCGAAAAAACGCAAGCAAATAACAGATTAGAAGAAATTATAATCAATAGCAAATATGCAGACCAAGGAGTGCGGATAGGGCTAGGGTTACCATGAAAGTTAAGAAATGGATTAATGACACTTTTAAAAGAAAATGTTGATGTATTCGCATGGGAGGCAGCAGACATGACTGGTGTGCCCAAACAATTGGTCAAACACAAACTAAATGAAAGGCCAGGAAGTAAGCCAATCTGAAAGAAAAAGAGGGGACAATCGAAAGACAGGAAAAAGGAAACAAATGACAAAGTTGATAACTTGGTAAATGCAGGCATAGTAGATGAGTCACTTTTCCAATTTGGGTAGCGAACCCGGTCTTGGTAAAAAAAGGAGAAGGACAATCGAGGATGTTCATAGACTTCATGAACCTAAAGTTCGCATGCCCAAAAGACTGCTACCCGTTACCGTCCATTAATGGAAAGATAGATTCCTTAAACGGACATAAATGGAAGATTTTTTTGGATGCTTACAAAGGATACCGCCAAATACACATCCACGATGGGGATGAAGAAAAAACGTCTTTCCATAGGGATAGAGGAACATTTTGATACATAAAAATGTCATTTGGATTAAGGAATGCAGAGGCAACACACTAGAGGCTAGCAGTTAAAGTTTTCGAGCCATAATTCAGTAGAAAAATTGAATTCTACATGGATGATATGGCCATCAAAAGCAAAAATGATAACTATTTCTTGCAAGAGATAACGGAAACCTTTGCCAACTTAAGATCTGCAAATATGAAGTTGAACCCCCAAAAGTGTATCTTTGGGCGGAAGAAGGAGAATTCTTTGGACATGTCATCACAAAGGAAGGAATAAAAGCGAACCCTAAAAAGATAGATGTATTGCTAGAAATGTGATCACTAAAGACAATAAAAGAGGTACAGGAACAAAATGGTAAATTGGCAACATTAGGACGTTTCTTGGCCAAATCTGTAGAGAAAACATACCCTGTCTACAAAATGCTAAGAAGATTATTAGACAAAAAGACTTTTCGATGGACGGAAGAAGCTGAGAGCGCATTCTACAAACTCAATACGATGTTATCCAAGATACCTACCCTGACATTGCCGATCCCGGGTGAGGTTTTAACCATGTACTTGTCGGCATCAAGAACAACAACCAACATAATACTAGTGGCAAACAGAGAAGACAAAAGTACCCATATATTTTGTAAGACTTATCCTAGAAGGAGCCAAGATGGGATACTCAAATATCGAAAATTTAGTGTTATGTTTAGTCAACATGGCAAGAAGACGAAGAAGGTATTTTTTGGTAGATACCATCAAAGTACTCACAAATATTCCATAGCATCAAGTGCTCTTCAAACCAGAAAAGTCAGGGATACTAGCTAAATGTGCCATGAAGTTGGGAGAACACGAAATCATTTTCAAACCAGGAAGCAACATAAATGCACATGCACTGGTAGACTTCATTACTAAAATAGCAAGCTAGAGGGAAGTGTAATCCATACATGGACCAGATGACAATATCGAAAGCATAGACGCAACGTAAGAAAATCAATGGAAATTGTTTTTAGATGAGTCCTCATGTAGAAAAGGTGTGGGAGTTAGCTTGCTATTAACGAGCCCAACTGGAGAAGAGGTAACCTACACGCTAAGATTTGATTTTCAAGCATCAAACAATGAATCAGAATATGAAGAAATCATCACAGGATTGCAATTTCCTATCAATATGGGGTGTGAACACATACACGCCTCTATAGACTCGATGGTAGTTTCTAAACAAACAAATGGCTTATACGAAATTCGAGGAAAAATCTAAAACAATATGTAGAAAAAGTGAAAGCATTAACAAAGAACTTCAAAAGTTTTAGGCTAGAGCATGTGCCAAGGTCAACAAACAAACATGTGGACGCGCTAAGTAAGCTCAAATAATCAACTTTTCCCCATGTAGCCAAGAAAGTGTTGGTAGAAATAGTACAAGAAAAGGCAATAGAAGCAAAGCCTGTAATGTTGATCACAGCAGACACAAATGACTGGAGGAAACCGATAATAGAATACCTAATAGAGGGAAAGCTACCATCGGATGATAAGGAAGCTAGGAAACTAAGGGTCAAGGCACCATATTTTGTAGTGGATAAAGGAGTATTGTACAAAAAAGGGTATTTAACACCTCCTTACGTTGTGTAAATGGAAAGGAGGCAGAATACCTCATAAAGGAGATGCATGATGGAATGGTCGGAGCACATGAAGGGATGAGGACAATAATACACAAGATATCGAGGATACGATATTATTGGCTGACCATGTACCAAGACACAAAATTTGTAATCTATAGTTGCGAGAAGTGCCAGAAACATGCACCAATCACAAGAAAATTGGCAACACGAATGATCAACATCAGTAGACCCTAGCCTTTCATTAAGTGAGGAATAGACATAATCGGACCATTCCCAGAGGCACCGGGGAAGGTGCAATTCCTATTAGTAGCAATAGGATATTTCACCAAATGGGTCGAGGTAGAACTATTATCTACAATAATGTGCCAAAACATGGTCAAATTCTTTTGGAAGCAAATCATTTGCCGATTCGGGGTACCACATACACTAATTTCAGACAACGGGGCACGGTTTGCAAATAATCCTTTCTAGGAGTGGTGTAAAGAACTCAGAATAAACCAAAATTTTACTTTAGTAGCACACCCAGAGGAGAAGGAACAAACTGAGGTCACCAATAGGACGATTGTGTACTGTTTGGCAACAAGACTAAACGAAGCCAGAGGACAACGGGTTGATGAATTAAAAAGCGTGTTATGGGCATACCGAACAACACGAACGACAACAAAAGAAACACCATATAGTTTAGTTTATGGGTCAGAAGAGTTACTACCATTAGAATTGATTATCCTAACAAACAGAACGACAAATGTGGAAATGGACAAAAAATATTACAATCTAAGTTCAAAATTAGATGTTTCCATGGAACGAAGTGAAGTAACTGCAATACGACAAGAGCATTAGAAGAAGCAAACAGAAAGCTATTAAAACCAATAGGTCAAGGGTCATTTGTTCAAGGTAGGTGAGAAGGTATTACGAAACAATGAGGCCAGTAGACATGAGCCACATGGAAAACTATATCCAACATGGGAAGGTCCATACACAATACATGAAGCAAACATTGATGGATCATACATCCTACAAACATTGGAAGGTGAGACAATACCAAGAACGTGACATGTAAAAAACCTTAGGGAGTTCTATGTTTGAATATGCAAGGAAAAAGTATACAGGCTGGAGCAAGAAGGTGATGAGTAGAACACGTGATCATTAGACCTTATATGTACAATGTGGACGATAACACAAACCAAGGGAAGTTTAGTCGCTTTATGACAAAATAAACACATGATACCCGCTTAGCCTAAGAATACACTTATTCTTCAAAACATGTAGCTCGGTCCATCGACTACACTTATGTATACATCGAGTATCATTACTCAGACACATGCTACCCGCTTAGACTAAGAATACACTTATAATTCAAAATATGTAGCTCGGTCTGCCGACTACCCTTATGTATACATCGAGTATCATTACTCCGACACAGGCTACCCGCTTAGCCTAAAAATACACTTATTCTTCAAAATATGTAGCTCAGTCCGTTGACTAACCTTGTGTATACATTGAGTATCATTACTCTGACACAGGCTACGCGCTTAGCCTAAGAATACACTTATTCTTCAAAACATGTAGCTCAGTCCGCCGACTACCCTTGTGTATACATCGAGTATCATTACTGTAACACAGGCTCCCCGCTTAGTCTAAGAATACACTTACTCTTCAGAATATGTAGCTCAATCTGCCGACTACCCTTGTGTATACATCGAGTATCGTTACACTGACACATGCTACCCGCTTAGCCTAAGAATACACTTGTTCTTCAAAATATTTAGCACGGTCCGCCGACTACCCTTGTGTATACATCGAGTATCATTACTCAGACACAGGCTACCCGTGTAGCCTAAGAATACACTTATTCTTCAAAAGACATAGCTCGGTCTGTGGACTACCCTTGTGTATACACCACGTATCATTACTCTGTCACAAACTACTCGCTTAGCCAAAGAACATATTCCTTGTTCATAACACATGTAGCTTGCCCAGGAAGTTACATCTACAAATATGAAAAATATCTATCCAACATCCGTTGGGCAAAAAAATTTGCAGGATGCATAATCTAATTAATTTGCAAAAACGTTACAATTATCTATGTCCATCAACAAATTAGCGGTTCCCATAAGCAACAAGCATCATCAACAATAGTCATGACACACAATGACATTCCGCACCAAGAATATCAATGACCTAAAAAGATCAGCCACAAAAGAAGAGTTGGTTAGGCACACAAGCAAAACACCAAGTCCATGCTTTCCTAAACACCAACAAAAGAGAGCATAATCGATTCACATAACCAATACAATTAAGACTTAGTAGAAAGCTAGGCATGCAGTAAGTCGTTTTCTTGAAGACAAGTTTTGTAATTAGCTTGGACAAGAGTTTTACAATTTTCTAGCAAAGAAACCTTGGCCATAGCGTCTCGGTGACGTATCGACAAGTCGACATACATCTTCGCGGCCTTCACCAACATCTCCTCACTTGCAAGCTTCATACCCTCGGAAACCTATAAATTCACCCCTGTGGCTAAAAACCGATCTCATAAGGTTAATAACCCGTCAAAAACTTAAGATCCCGCCCAAGTGCGGTAGAGATAATTTTTTCAGCATAGGCTATAAAACGGCATCTTCATCCAATTCCACGTCAAACAGTATGCAAGAAGGGCACATATTTACAAGAATCGGGAAAATGGCATTAGTGGAACGAAATACTAATTTAAAGCCTAACACATAGGTGCAAGCGCATAAAACATAGGCAAAGTGTTTACATACAAGCCCGTTTAAGGACAACATGATCCAAAGATAAAGGAGAGGTGCAACGAGGGCCTACCTGGGAAATTTCATGCAAAAATTGTTGAAATTGATCAGGCGAAAGGACCCGCCTATGCTTCCGATTGTCGGGCCACATCTTGGTACGGACCCTAGAAGAGTAACAGGAGACTCGTGTGTCGAAATCGTCGGGTCCAACTCTTGGTCCGGAACTACACCATCCACTACAATACACTCGGGAGAAATGTCAACAACCAAATATGATGTTAGCTGAAAGGAGCATTTACTCCTATCTATAACAATAAATGAGCATAGAGAAAACACCCAAAGGCAAAATTTATATTAGGATATTAGCCAAGACCAGGGAAAAAAGAAAATTTACCAAATCCAGTAAAAAGGTTAGACAAACCTGTGTGACATACAGATAACACTGGCAGTTGACATCGAGCTTTCCAAAATGGGCTCATATGACACAAAGCAAGTACAAATTCCTGCAAAAATGCTCTTTTAACACAGAAATGGGAAAACAAAGGCAATAATGCACGTAGATTGGAAGACAAAGATTCTGAATCATCTCCAAGCGAAACATAACAAGGAACAAACGGTAAACACAAGCTATGCATATCCACCCAACATAACTTACTTTTCCAGCTACCATTTGAGCAAGATAAATCTTAGGAAAGGGGAAAATGATGATTGCTGAAAGAAAATCAATCACCATACTTCTTCAAGCAGTCAAAATGGCGAAACAAAGTGACATCACATGGTATTTCATGAGTGATACAAAAAACTTCGAAAGTAACAATTGTTGACACTGTGTTAGGACATAGTTGGACATGATGAAATTTATAGTAACAAATAACTTCCAAAAAAGAAGCAAGACGGAAGCAACTGTAACCCACAAACAAGATGCTTGAGATAGAACCCAATCTTACCAGGCAGGACATCAAGAACACACAAAGATGAAGATAGAGCTTGGAAACCAAGTATAGGAGACAGGTGATATTCATGAGAGTATCGCTCCAGCATACAATAGTCTACCTCGGACGCAACTGCAGACATGTTATCACCCATACCAGTCATAGTGATGAGAAAGTCAAAAGGAACACAACATAAAGAAGTTTCTTAATAACAAACCAGGCTTACCTACTAAATAATCAGAGGGACTAGTTAAAGCATTTATTAAGGGCAATCTAAGCAAAGAATGGACATGTGACAGCGTAAGCATTTAATACACCCCATACGAGGGTTTTCTGGTACCCAAGGCGGATCTTCAAGTCTGAAAAGCAAAAATATTTCGGCAATATTCTTTTACCCTTTAGACTGGGAGCTTAATGGTGTACCAGGCCAACAGTTCGAGGAAATCCATTACCGACCCAGTACATACCAAGTCGGCATTACAGGCATCATGGCTCGTTTTCGGAAGAATATAAATTCGAATATATCGTACACAAGTATCGGAACCATATCCCAGGAAACATGCAAAAAAATGGTATGAAACAAATAAAATAAACAAGGAAAGGACAAGAGACGTGACTGCCTGTAAACCGGATAATAGATGAAGGACCGGTCAAGGATAAAAACTCTTCTAACAACGGGTAATCTATAAATACCCCAGATACATGATAATATGAGGAGGAGGTAAGGCCAGAAAGATACATCTTTTATAGCATTAAGGAGACACTAAGAATCACAATCTATTTTAAGCATTGGAGAGCTATGACGGGGTCCAACCCTCGATATGACTATTTGACCTAGCACTTGTTTATCTTATTCAGAGCGGATTCCCGAACGCTTATTGGAATGTGAGCTTTGGGTGAGAGAGCTAAACATGCGCTTGGAGTTTATAGTAATAACAGGAAGCACCAGAGGTCATGGATGGTTGTTCTTCTGATTGAGGAAAAGCTCCAGCATAAAGGTGATCACATCAGAGATACTAATAGTACTTTTAGACTTTAGCTAAATCCATATATAAAAAATATACGATGATGAAGTTATAATGAAGACAGAATGCTAACATTATGTTTTTTCTAGTATTAAGTTAATACATTTCAAGACAACATTATGCTTGTCACAGTCTGATCCTATTTTGCTCGTGTTATGTGAAGATCACTTGCATTGAGCACAAGTAGTAGTACTTCAATGAAAACGTCGAAGGTCATTGAATATGACAAACATGAGTTTCTTCCAAGTCAAAAGAAATTACAGATTCCATAGATCTTACCAGATTGAGTTTTTTATCATTAAAAAGTAGCAACAAATAATGGATCGGACCCACGTAGGGGAGAACCAACACATAAGACGAAAGTAAGAAGAGAAGTTCGACTTTCAGTCTCTACGTCGAGGACCCGAAGGGTGCAACACAAGTAAATAGAAGTTATTCATTTATTTTTTTAGGGTAAAAGAAGAAGGAAGTCTTCTTTTCTAAGATTGCTCATATGCTATGAGTTTCTTACTTTTAAATGGAAGGTTGGTCTTTCCTATCAAGCGTGTGATAGGAATTGAGTAAATTCTCGGGTATGGCTCAGATAGCCAAAAAACTTGATAGGTCTGTACCCTCAAGGATATGGGATTTTCTTGGTAGCATAGGAGCTGCTAGATAAGAAATCCGGTAGGTTGCATATTTTACCAAAAGAAAGCATCAAATATTCAACTATTGAGATACCTCTTCGGTTTAGAGGATGCAGAGATCTGTTGTGGTCAAGGAAGGATGAAGGCATGAGCAATCAAGCATAAAAACACCAATAGTTGGCTAGTATTACAATGCGTCATGAGCAGGTATAGAAACAAACTACTTAAGTGATAGTTGTACCTTGATATAGGTGAAGAAGTTAGATCCCTGCTAGAAAGTTAATGGTGAATTAATGTTCATTAGTAGGTTGGAAGATAAGCAAGATTTATAATGACTCTGTCACCAACATTAGATTATTGGTAACAGGGTTTTCACGTCAGTAAACCCGTTGTAGTAGTTTTGGTCAAATTCAGGATAATGAAACACTTGAACAAGGTAAAGAAACCACTTATAATCTAGATTTGTGTGTTTTTTAACGATGTAACATAAGCCTTGTAGAGGCATGTTCCTGAAAATAGATTTTGTTATGATGTTGAAGATAAAATTCCATAGTTAGCCACCTCATAACCAGTCATTGGTGTCGACATTTTACGTCAGAAGGAGATTGTCAAACATCGCATGTAAATTTTAGAAGTCCAGGCCGTCAAATGCCCAATTTTGGAAGACTTCAATAGGAGTTCGGGAGTATTTCCATGGTAGAAAACAAAGTTCTATGACTAAATAAGTACAAATGGATGAATTCAATGCAACATCGTCGGCCAGATCCTGAGTTGATCTCATGAAACGCCAGTAGGATAGTGTGTAGACCTTATCTTAAAGTATGCTATCAGTAGGATTTTGGGTAGGAAATCTCAGTAAGTGAGGGAGATTTGTAACATCCCATTTTCACCATATAGTATAAATGACCATTTATGTAAATAGACGTTTTTGATAGAAAACTATTTAGGATAAATAGTCTTGACGAAAATCGTAATAGTCGTAAAATCGAGAGTGTACATATACAGAACGTCCAAATGTGACTTCATATAAGGAAGTTATGATTTTTATAAGTTTCAACATAACAATGTGCGACATAGAAATCGGAATTGAGAGTGGTTGATTGTTAGGAAAAACAAACTAAACTAGAGTTAAAGATCTCGTCAATACCTATCCTCCAATATAAAGACAGGTGAGAACCAGATATCATATGGGAGAGTTATCATTTTTATATGGACCTCAAATTCTAAGCCTATAAAAATATCACTTTAAAAATAAAGTGAGAATTAGTTGACGGAGTCCGAATGAAAGTTTTAGATCTCGTCGATAGCTATACGTAGATATAAAGAACATATAAAATGGAGTATGCAGGAAGAAGATATGAATTTTTGAAGAAACTGAAATTATGTGTGTGTATCGGCGTGCGACAACATGGCATATGGCATGCATAGACAAACCGAAGCGGCCCACTATATTTTTTCCATGTGACACCCTCTAAGTGAAGCCACATCAGCACCCCCAACAAGAGGTGCGGCAACCATCCATGTTGCATGACATTCCTCCTAAATATAAATAGATATCTCTGGTTCTCACTCTTTCCTCACACTCTCTTCACTCCAAACTCTCAGGAGACCATACACCCCTCGAGTCCAACCTTTCTGAGTTTTTGGAGTCCTTTAGTGAAGCTATAAGGCTATGAGTCGGGCAAATTGAAGTGCTCGCTATCGAAGCCATGGTTACAACCTTCCTAGTTTTCTCTAGGATCCCTAAAAGTTAAGCTACGCTTCAAGTGTAACATATATTTATATTAATAGTTGTCATTATGGATATGTAAATAAGATTTATCAGTAATTCCAGTTATAATGCATATTGGTCTACTTACGGGAGAGGTGTCCAGAATTGTCATGTTGGCTTGCTTGTGGGACTTTAGAAAGGTTATCGTCAAAATTGTCCTGCCTCCCAATTGTCCTGCATGGTTGATCATTATTTGATAGAACTTTTAGTATTCATTAGGATTAGTGAAAGATCTATCTTTCATTACCAGATTATCATATGGATTGATAAGTAATAGTATTATAGGTTAATACTCACTAGGTGTATTACCGCCAATGGGATCGCCTGAAATGTCTTTAATTGTCTAAGAAATTATCCATGTGGGTTATCTCACTATACTATGTATTACAATATATGTTCATATATGCTAGGATAGAGAACTAGTAGAGTAGAGTTGATAGTATAGTCTCTATGTACTTAAGTGTAAACTGGTAGAGTAAAAAGTATAAATGTGCTTGTATTATTAGAATCTAAAGTACGGTCTCTATATGCATAATTGTTGTAATATTAGAATTAGTTAGGAGAAGGTGGTGAAATGCTTAAAGAGGTCGGGAGCCTATAGGCCCACGTGTTGACAAAATGGCATGTAGGTCGTAAGTATACATAGACCCATGTTGAAGAAATGGCATGTACCCCTTAAGTACATGTATTATTGGCAGATTGTGAGCCATTATATGTATGCATGTACGTATATTGTGGTATATGGAATTTTGGGAACTCATTAAGCTTCATTCTTACCTAGCTGAATATAAATGTTTGCTAGGTACTCATGTGAAGGGAAAAGTTTGACTGTACAAATATGTTTGAGATATATGTAAAATTTTTGCATTATAATCAATAATGAGACTTCCATACACAAATGTAGTGAGAGTACAATAATCAACATGAGAATTCAAGATATTGCTTCCTCGGGTTACTAGTATAATAAAGATAATTGACTAATGAGTTATTGGAGAAGATTAAAGAGAAATACTAATTTAAAATACTTACAAGTATTACATGATATCGGAAAAGAGTAAGAGTGTTTAAGACATTCATAGGATTGTAACTTGTGAGTCTAAAAATATATTTAACTTGATATGCCCTTACTTTCTTAATTAGATTCCGAGGACATGCACTTCTTAAGGGGGAAAGTATAGGGTTTTAGTATACTACAACATCCTATGGTGCACATACAACCCTAAATGCTTTGGATCTATGTTTTCTCTAATTATACATGCAATATTGATTCCAAAGCATTAAGCATACAACTAGCATACAATTGATATAAACAACATGGAATTGAGTTGTAGAGTTACCTCTTTGTTGTAGCTTGTAGAGATTTTTGACTTTGTCCTTTAACAACTTAGTGCCCTAAGTGTTACACCTCAAATGGAATCACACAACACCACCAACAATGGAGGACTTGAGAGAGAATACTAGTACTCTACAATCGGCTATAACTATTCCAAGAACAATAGGGTGTCTAGCCAATTTGGATGCTAAGGGGCTTCTTATACAGTGTTTCAAGATTGGGGTTACACCATGTAAACCCTAATGTGCATGACCTTCCATATTCCTTAGGCTCCATGGGTTTAAACCCCCATGGATCATCCATGGGTTGTAACATTGGTTTAGCCCAACCTAAAGAATCATGGATCATTGGCCCACACCATAAGAATGAATGATTTACCAAATCAATCCTCATATATTTAATTAGTCTCTTTTGATCACAAAATTAATTCCAAATTAGTTCTTGATCAATACTAATTAAATCATATGATTTCATATTAATATATTAGTACTTATAACATATTAACAAATCATAAATATCCTCTTCTCAAAAGTCCATCCTATCAAATTTTCCTGGTGATATGCAAACCAAATGGACCATGCTACTATCGGGTCAAGTACATACCAATTATAGTTATGGGCTTAGACACCTAATCCAACAGTCTCCCACTTAGATAAGTCTAATAACTATTATTACAAGTACGACCCCACAACCCGACTGGCAATCGTAGCTCTTAAAAGTCGTTGTCGAACTCTAACCTAGTCAATGACACGTCCATTAGATAAGGGATCATTTATTACTCCATTCTAGATATCATATGGACTGAGACATGGATTTTAATCATTCTTTCTGTCAATCTGTTGTTTCTTGATTTCCGATTTATGTCGACTGACTAATTGAACCAATCAAATCTGTCTAGGCTTGGCCAAGCACTTAGGGGTGTCATCACTAAATCATCGAGGGGCCCACATATATCGCATTTATCCACATGGGGTAAAAGGAACTGATAAACATCGACCCAAATGTTTGCTTGAACTTACTCATCAAATTACACACCACAATTTGTTTTATAATAACCAGGTTACTGGTGCGTTTACATATGTCAATGTGCAACCGACTCGCAACTACAACTCACATGTCTCTGTTTCAAGAATATAAGATATTATCGTCTCACAATCACTCGTGATAAAATCCATGAAGTGATTCAGATGAGCGTGAGTTGAATCCAATACTCGAATCTTATTCCAGGAGTACTCATGAACACTATAGCAAACTTGTGCTATGAATAAAACACCTCTACAGACCCATTCATGACAGTCTTGCCTCAATACCTACTTCCAAAGTATGATAGACTGTGGATGGTTTGAATAACCTAGTTATTCGGGAAGTCAAAACATGCAAAGTAAAACACAAGAATAATACTAATCCTTTATGGACCCACAACTTTTGAGTCCCATATTGATTACTCATTATTCATTGTATAATGTTTCGAATAATCAACTTAATACTTGAATTAAAACAATAGGTGTCCCATGCTCCAAGCATGTATATTATGTTTGTCTATGGTCCTTACTTTGTGGAATAGATCAATTGACAACATTTCAATGATGCTCATTTCACAATTCCAAATCCTTATTGCAAGTGTAATAATTCCAAATTCTTGTCACTGCTAGAAAGTGTTAGATTCTAAACTGTCATGCAATGATTCTTTTGTGATGTCTAGGTACCAAAAGTCATAGAGACTTGACCAATGATATTACAAAATATTCCTTTGGAGATCGTTACAAGACAATTCCATGGAAATGAAGTCTCAAATTCAAAGTACATTCCTTTCAACATCCTTCTTGCATAAAAGATTCTAACTTTCTCATTTATTCTTCCACTCCCAATATGGAAATATTCTATATTTGCCATACGACAACTCATTATTAAAAGACTCTTGTTTATTCATAATAATTTCAATATGGTCCATCTAATACTATACTTCCAACTGTTCTTAAATGACTAATCCTTAGCGAACCTTAGATTGTCCTTAACAGTTGCTTAACCACTTTAGTCATATCCGGTTCTATTCCTTTTTCCATCTTAATGCCCCAGGCATTTGGAAAATTAGAACACAAGAATATTATAGCATATACAATCCATCCTATACTCGAAGCATATGGGACACAATTCATAATGTCTAACATAAAGACATGATACTTGATCAGTCTTTTGCTATAATATTTCTATTTACCATGATCTCACAATTCGAATTATGAAGAGGGATGTAGTAATCATAATTGAATTTGAGAACGCAATTATCCTTTCCATATATAGAATTTCCTTATGTTGAATCATACCAACATAACATTCATATATATTTGACTAAATTTGATTAATATCTCAATCTAAGCTTTTAGATTTGAAATGAAATATGAATTCCTCTCCCTTAATTATAGCAAAAAAAACTTTTCAAACACTGCATCTTTGCAAATTGAAACTTTTTGTTTTCTATAATTAACATTGCTAACTTGCAACACTTTCCATAATAATTATGCTCCCACTAGCATAATAATTATTATCTTACTAGCATAACACTTATGCTCCCACTAGCTTTGACATATATTCAGAAATCAGCTGGACTTCTAGAAATCAATACTTATTGACTTTCATTACCAAAGTTCAGATTTCTGAGACGAGATGCTTCGATAAGACTGTATCTAGGCGTCTCAAAATCATACACCTTTCCTTAGATAGCTTCCATGTGTGTCTTAACTATTCAGAACTTCCGACAATCAGTTCCAAATGTTTAGACCTTTTCCATATCTCACAATTCGAACTATGAAGAGGGATGTCGTAATCATAATCAAATTTGAGAATGCAAATATCACAATTGCTATCTCCTTAAAATCTACTTAGGGAAAGCGTTTCCTCAGAATCATTTTCATGAGTTGGAGAGAAACCTTATGACACTTAGATTTTATCGTATATGTGTTCCTATCCATGTGAATTTGTCTTAACCATAATCACAAGACAACGTTAGTGACAAATCCAAACCCATGTGGACTGAACTTGTTTAATCTTAATTTCTTCCTACTTAGCAACACAAGGGTCTACCATTGCTTCCAGGTTGTTATGCAAACAACTGAGAACTCATAGAACTCACATGCATAGACAACTTTACCTGGAATGGGCACAAAAACAAGAAAATTTCAACACGATAGGTTACAAACCTCAAGTCATGTGCTAGTGTTTAACAATAGGTTTACTCTTGATTATTTCTTGAAACTTGTCAAGATCTTTAAGACTCCCACTAACCTCTTGACATATAAGATTCATTTTGTCAAGGAACATTACTTGACAATATTCAAGAGCTAGTACGGATTCTAATCAAGGCTAACACTTCAAACAATTGGCCTTAGTTGGTCTTTGTTGTATTCAAAACATCACAACTTTCCAATTTCAAATGTACAAGAGTAATAAACATTTTACTCTACATTTGATGAGTGTTTTAAACCATCCTTAAGATTATGTCACTCAAGGCACAATCTTGGAGTATGACTCTAAGACTCGATTTGGAACGGACTATGATTCATCTTTTGGATTTAACCATTCCAACAATTCACGATTCCTCTTCTTAGCCATATAAATGCACTAAGATGACCTTAGAGGATAAGTTGTGATAAGGTTTTCATAATCATTAAGATGATCATAAAACACGATACTAACGTAATCTCCCATCTTTTTAGATTGGACAAACCTTTTATCTTTCTGTCTAATTTGATTCTTCTCATTCGTTCTGCCATATTTTTCCAATGTTCAGAATTATACTTAAACTTGTAAGCATAACCATATTTACCAAACTTTAGTAAATCAGGATGAATAGTCTTATCGTTCTTTGAAGTGGACCTGACCAATGCACACCCAGTGTACCCGATCCCCTAGTCCTTCGCTTGACTCACATATACATGTGAACAAGGAATTAGTCTTAATTTCCAAAAAATGAAAAATCTCATTCATCACATAATACAAGTTGCATGATTCCAAGTTTCTATCCAATTGAAACTTAGGTGATGAGAACATTTCCTTGTTTTGTTAATTTTGACACTACCACAAACGAAAGAATCAAATTCATATTGCTAACATAGAAACATACAAACATCAATTTTCAAAAATGCCATTGCAAGGAGATATAAAAAAAATAAAACAAAATTTTATTTATTTATAAATTGCAGAAAAAAACTTTTCCTTAAAATGCAATTACTAATGAAAACTATGTTACTACATATTTTGAAGCAATCTATCATAACTCTTTAAGCAGCAGCTCAAAAATTTGATCATCGAACCATGCGATTGAAATCCATCTTCGCGACCAGATTCAACATACTCTTCCTTTAAGCTTCCTTCCTTTTGCATGATCCTACAAAACATCAAAATGCAAGCTTGTCACATCATGTGTTAAGACTCAATAATTAGGAACTTAACAGAGCCAGACAGTAGACTTACCTGACACAGAGTCAAACTTTTTTATTCTACCTTCTCTCAGATCTTTCAGGTAGTCAGGGAAGCTTCGCTTCCAATGTCCCTTCAAATGGCTTCTTTTGCATTGGTACATCAGACAATCACAGACTTAGCCTTTCTCTTTACCATTTGGTCAACTGGGTTGACTATGGCCGATCCCTTTCCATTGGGAAGAGAAATCTTTTCTGGACTTCCAATGTTACCATTTTCAATTCCCATGGAAGTTTGAGAGGTATATCTTCCAATCAAATTTTATTTTCCCATGCACCAAATCATTGTTGATTCAGCAGCAACAAGCAAATAGGTAAGACCAATAAGGGTCATGTCGTGGTCTGTCACATAGTAGTCCTTAATTAACTCACTATATGACTTGGGAAGTGACTGAAGAACCTGGTCAATAACCAACTTCCATGGGAACACGACACCCAACATTCTCAGTCTGTCAATGTGTGACTTCATATCCAAGACATGTGAACACACAAACTTTCCTTCCTACCAATAATGCTTTGAGTGACCTAGAACTTGTCGGTTAGGGAGAATTATTGGAGGAGGTGGAGAAAGTGAAGTTCCACTATAGGACGAAGAAGGGATGAATCTTTCACCTTGATCGCCTTGTGGAAAATCATCTTTATAAAGAAAGTTTTTCCAAAAGATTCGGGAAGACCATAGTTGTCTAAACTAGACATCTATAATGGGAGAAATTCAAGCTTAGTTGATTTTAGTCCTTAATGTAACACCCAACATGAAATATTAAGTTTAGGACCCAAACACAATATTTTACAATTCGGAAGAGGGATGTCGTAATCTGAATGCAAAATATTTGAAGGTAGGTAAATGACGATTTACCAATTTCCACCACGAAAAACTAAATTGATAATTAAGTTTTAAATGGATTGAAATTCATAGATCATTTGAAATTCATTGAAATTTTCAATGTCATCTTTAAATCTCGACTGTGCCCTTCAAGTTTGTGACTGGGATGCCAAGGATCACAAACAAGGTTTGAATAACCATGAAAATTAGCTTGGTACACCCAATGTTAGAACCACCTAATCAATGTGTCGGTTAACCACACATGCTCCATTGATATATGATTAACCTCAAGCTACCCTTTTCCACGCACTGTCAGTCCCAGATTAGTGTGTTGGTTAACCACACACGCTCCACTAAAGACTTAACAAGGTTTTCATGGGTTAACACCAAATTCACATTTTCCTAAGTAACTAAGATTGAGAATTTATAAGTTTTTAGTTACTTATTATTTCATTATACTTTTAATGAGAATTTAAATGTCCTGTCAAGCCCGTTCGGCTAACGACCCTCCACCAGTCAAGGAAGCGGTGGGTGAGAAAGGACACCCATTAAACTACCATTTTATAGGCAATAACCTTATACCCCCTTATAGACTGGCTTCGTGAATGAGGCCTACTAACTGTAAGACTGACTTTAATCTTATATATATATATATATATATATATATATATATATATATATATATATATATATATATATTAAACCTATAATATTATAATAGTATAAGGGTTGAATTTTAAACTTTTAAAATTCTAGGGTTTGGAACTAAATGTTTCAAAGTGAGACTTTGCATTTATAAATTCCAAAACTTGAGGGCAAGTTTTGAACTATTCAAAAAAATTTGGTATCCATAACTTATGAGTTTAATATAGGTTTTATGAAAAGACTCTTGACATTCCATAACTTGAGGAAAAGTTATGGAGTTCATAAAACATTTATGAAAAAGACTTTTCAAGTTCCATAACTTGAGGACGAGTAATGGAAGACTTAAAACCATTTTATGATGACATTTAAAAATGAGACTTTTCACTTTCCATAACTTGAGGACAAGTTATGGATTTCATCAAAAAAAAATTAGATAAAAAATTGTAACTAACAAAACCACACAATATGTCTATGATCTAATTAAACTCATAAGTTAAGATAATTCATATCAAACAAGTTTCAAGAAATTAGCCTAATCATATAAACTCATACAAATCATGAAACTTTGACAATTATCTTTTATTTGGATGAGAATCATCATTAACATATCAAAAAATCAGATTTTATGAACTAAAACATTTTGTGGTAATGATTCTTATCCAAAATAGGCCTAAAAAGTCGAAAATCTACCCACTGGAGCACCAACTTGGTGAGTACATGAACTGGAATCGTCGAGTTGGACTTTTTTTGAGTGGACTCGACGAGTCCCCTAGTGGACTCAGCGAGTTCACTGTCCAGAATGCAGAAAATTCAATTTTTTTGCTTTGAAAACGAATAAAACATTAAGTATAGTGGAAAACAATCTTAGGCTCTGATACCACTGTAGGGTTTTAGTATACTAAAACATATTATGGTACACATACAACCCTAAATGCTTTGGATCTATGTTTTCTCTAATTATACATGCAATATTGATTCCAAAGCATTAAGCCTACAGCTAGCATACAATTGATATAAACAACATGGAATTGAGTTGTAGAGTTACCTCTTTGTTGTAGCTTCTAGAGCTTCTTGAGTTTGGCCTTTAAGAAATTAGTGCCCCAAGTTTTGCACCTCAAATAGAATCACACAACACCACCAACAATGGAGTACTTGAGAGAGAATACTAGTACTCTAAAATCGGCTATAGCTATTCCAAGAACACTAGGGTGTCTAGTGGCCAATTTGGATGTTAAGGGGCTTCTTATATAGCGTGGAAAGATTAGGGTTACACTATGTAAACCCTAATGTGCATGACCTTCCATATTCCTTAGGCTCCATGGGTTTAAATCCCCATGGATCATCCATGGGTTGTAACATTGGTTTAGCCCAACCTAAAGAATCATGGATCATTGGCCCACATCATAAGAATGAATGATTTACCAAATCAATCCCCATATATTTAATTAGTCTCTTTTAATCACAAAATTAATTCCAAATTAATTCTTGATCAATACTAATTAAATCATATGATTTCATATTAATATATTAGTACTTATAATAATATATTAACAAATCATAAATATCCTCTTCTTAAAAGTTCCTCCTATCAAATTGTCCTGGTGATATGTAACCCAAATGGACCATGCTACTCTCAGGTCAAGTACATACCAATTATAGTTATGGGCTTAGACACCCAATCCAATAGAGATAACTTTTAACACCTATTTTTCATAGCAAGTCTTATTTCTAAAGATGTAAATTGATGTGAGATGATTAAGAAGGATAATGCATATAGTTGCTTTAAATTGGATATATTTTGTTTAAAAAATGGAGTTTAGAAAGTGATATATCTTTTAAAGACGAACGTGTGGATATAAAGATTGTTGAGAGTTCGTATGAGAAAGTTATGGCTATATGAAGTTGAGATGAAAGTACATTGCTATTTAGAGAAATTTAACGGTCAACTTTATAACCACCACGACATGGTGGTCTACTAGCCACAACATGGTAAAAGATGAGTCACCGGTATATGTGTCAACCAGAGAACGACATGTGGCGAAAGGAGGCGATATGTGGCAAATGTGGGTCTAGTTGGTCACCACGACATGGTGCATATATGACCACCACGTTGTGAACCCTAGAGTATAAATATCTGAGCCTTTTTTCATTTTGAGAGGTTTTTGGAACCCATGATCAGAGATGTTGTTTAGGAATCGCTCGCGAGAGATTATGTTGGTGAAGATATATTGTTGTACGAGAGATACGGGGTCAAGTACGAGATTTAGTGAGGTACCTTTCACCCTGTTAACTTGTAATTATGATATGTGATAGATATTAGGACTTGATAGGCCTGAGTATATGTTATAGGTTTCCGGTATATGGCACTATTATGGAACCGTTGGTGAGATTGTGAGAAAATCTTACGACTAAAGATTTAGTCGAGACTGTAAGGGTTATAAACCCCAATATTTGAGAAATACTGGTTATAAGAAGTTTAGCTAATTGCTTACGATTTAAGCTAATTACGATTATATTAGGAGATTTGATTATTGTTGAGACAAGAGGTCACAAGTATATATAGTAGTAAGTTGTGACAGGTTTTGAGGGACTTGATATTTGAAAAATGGGTGTTACCATGTGACAATCTATTAGGCAACGAAGGATTGAAACTGACACCGGAAATTATCATTTTGACTAACCAAGTGAGTAACACTACTCTAATATCTAGTAATGTGTTATATGTGAAATACATTACATGAGTTATATGATTAATTATTATCGTGTAATTGAATAATATTTGAAAGATTTATTATTTTGGGAGGTTAATATTTGATTGAAAGATAAATGTTAATTGAGAGATGGTTTATTAATTAAAAGATAACTTATATATATATATATATATATATATATATATATATATATATATATATATATATAGAGAGAGAGAGAGAGAGAGAAATCATCTGTGGGTAATAGATCATTATTGAGAAATTGATTATTATTAGAACTGACAAGAGCCAGTGATAATACCATTATTTTGTTGTAATTTATTTGTCCCACGTTAGTGATGATTACTTGATTTTGATATATGTGATTTACATGATTATGTTATTGTATCCTTTATTCACTAAGTCGTGAGGTTTACGTTTCAGTGATAATTTTTTTGCAGGTACATTATTGTGACGCCCGACTCGATCCTTTACTTGAGGCCATTATGATCATTGTGATAACTTCTTGTATACCAGACTGCCAATGTACACCAAAATTATTTATAAATTTTAATTGAGAAATGAAAATTTTGGGGTGTACCTGGTATGAAAACCTAGGCATTACATTTGTTCCTTTGTAACAAGATTAAATTTTATATTGTCTTAAATTCGTATGTATATATATATATATATGTATATATATATATATATATGTATATATATATATATATATATATATAGAGAGAGAGAGAGAGAGAAAGAGAGAGAGACAGATGGGCAAGTTCATTTAAGAAATAAAAAAATTAAGAACATGATAATGAATCTGAGCTACCCATTTTTCGTTGCCACTTAAGTGCTCTGGCGTAAAGACGCGGCGGGTGAGGTAATACTCATATATGAATATTCGGCGCCACCACTTCCCTTTTCCTCGACCACCTTCATAACCACCATCGTCACCGCCACTGCCACCACCACAACCACCTCATCCACTTCTACCATCGCCAAATGTAAATCACAATTATTTTGTAAATATATGACCAATTCTTGTCCATTGAATTAAAAAATGAAAGGTTGTAATATTAGGTTTCATGATATTAGTGTACTAAAACATATACAAAAAATGACTTATTATGGTAACTATGTTTTTAAATCATTCAAAAAACATCATCCAAGTTTGATATGTTAAAAAAATATCATCCAAGTAAGGTCTTTGTACAAAACACACTAATGAACTATACACTTTGTTCAAATGTCATCTTATGGTAATTGACATATCTAGGTGAGGGCTAAGATAATACTGATATAAATAATGGTGGGAAAATAACTTAAAAGGTTAGTTGTGCTTCAGAATCGTTCACAAAACATCATACACTAACAGCTTTGTACAAAAAAGACCAACAAACTATACATTTTTTTTCAAATGTTACCCACTAGTAACCGACTACTTTTTTATTGGTTGAATTGCATAATAACATTACATTAATTGATATATTCCTCCTATATATCGATTTAGGGCTTCTTCATGAACGGACGACTTCTACTTCTCCTAAGATTGCTTTTTCTTATAATAAATCGACGATCTACAACTCAAGCTCACACATTTGCAAAGTTGCAAAAGATATTTGATGATACAAACCCTTGTGGCTATGGGCATCCTTCTCGAATTTGGACATCAAGCACGAAGATTAATCTTAGCAAATAGTTCAGGGTTTGTCCCACCCAAACAGTAAGTTTAATTGAAAGCTTTATCATGTCATTTTCATATATATTTGCTTGGTTATGTGATTCATTTTTTGAATACGAAGACTAATACTGGCAAAATGTTCAGGGTTTGTCCCAACTGAATGGTAAGTTTAACTGTAAACTTTATCATGTCCTTCTCCTATAAGTTTGCTTGTTTAATGTGATTTGTTTTTAAATATGAAGGATCCAAGGGGGTAAATATCCATAAGTAGCTTCAAATTCAAAAAAATAAATCGCATAACCACGTATATATAGGAGAAGGAAATGATAAAACTTATAGTTAAACTTACCATTCGGTTGGGACAAACCCTGAACTTTTTGTCAAGATTAGTCTTCATTGTTAATGTCCAAATTCGAGAAGGGCGCCCACAACCACAAGGGTTTTCATCATCAAATAGCTTCTTAGTACTTGAAATGTGTAAGCTTAGATCATCAATTTAATAGAAGAAGAAGCAATCTGAGGAGAAGAAAAAGCCGCCCGTTCATGAAGAAGTCCTAAATCGATATATAGAGGAGGAATATATCAACTAATGTAATGTTATTATGCAATTTCACCAATAAACAAGTTGTCGGTTACCAGTTGATAACATTTGGAAAAAATGTATAGATCGTTGGTGTTTTTTTTACAAAAACGTTACTTAAATGATGTTTTTTGAATGATTTTGAAACACAATTATCCTCCTGAGTCATTTCCTTTGTTTTTTCCCCTTAATTAATTTTTACCAGTAATATTTTACCTCTCATCTACAAATGTCGGTTACCATAAGGTAACAGCTGAACAAATTGTGTAGTTCATTTGTGTTTTTTGTACAAATACCTTAGTTTGATGGTATTTTTTGAACAAATCAAACGTGGATAATATTTTTTTGAATGATTTAAAAACATAGCTACCTTAATAAATCATTTTCCCAACATGTTATACTATGTTAATATCATGAACCCTCTTTCATTTTTAATTCAATTGACAAGAATTGGTTATACAATTACATATACTTGTAATTTACATTTTATGGTGGTAGAGGTGGTTTTGGTAGTGTTTGGTGGCGGTGGTGGTGGTGGCGATGACGATTATGGAGGTAGGGGAGGTGGTGGCTTTGCATATTCATATATGAATATTATATCATTGTCGCATCGGTACGCTGGAGTATTTAAGCAGCAATGAAAAATGTTTGGCTTATATTCATTTCATTACACGTTCTTAAATTTTTTTTCTTTCTTAATTGAGATTTCCCGTATATATATATATATATATATATATATATATATATATATATATATATATATATATAGAGAGAGAGAGAGAGAGAGAGAGAGAGAGAGAGTTTAAAAAATTGTTTTGCAGATCATATGAGTTTTTATCCTATCAATTTACTCACGTCGGGTGAAACTTGTTGTGTCATAAGCATAGTGACAAGTTAAGAAGCAAGTCATCCTTTTACTTTACTTATAAATTATATAAATATTAGAAAAAAAAAAGTATATAATTTTCTTCAAAACAATTTTGGTCCTCGCCATTGTTATTGTACATACTTACACATCCACTTACAATCAAAGTTAGAAATTGACTAAAATAGGTTACTTTTTGATGCAATCTACTTGTTTTATGAGGAAATTTTAATTTGATAATCCATATAGTTTATATTTGAATTCCATATAATTTAATGAATTATTAAAAACATATTAATGTATAGCAAAATTCCCAAGTTATACGATATTTTATATAAACCACACGGGACCCATGTTGATTACATCACACCACCAAGAAAAAATGTAGATGACATATGTTTTAACCTATCAATTTACTCCGCCTTTAGGTCTTGGGTGAAGTTTGTTGGGTAATCAATTTGTGCATAAATACACATTCACCAAAGTTCATGCATAGTCAACTTGACATAAACAACAGTAATGCTTCGATCGTCTACCTTGTTTCGCTTTTCATATACTAGTTTCAAATATTATAAATTGATGTAAGTTTTATCTGACAATATTATAAATATCACACAAGTCATTCAATAGTATAAATTAGTGTGTTGGAAGTAATGTATATTGTATAGAAGATAGGAACATTGAAGTTGACTACTCAACAATGGAGTTTTGAAATGGAAAACAAATATGGTCCCATTTGTTTCCTCTCTTGTCTACACCATCCATCAAGCTGCCTCTTGTTTCACAACCACTTCTCTTTTACTTTCTCATGCTTTTTACTGTTTTCTTGCCCCTTCAACTAAAGTAGAGAGACAATTAAAGCCTAATTTTCCCATTTGAGTGAATTCCATTTTATTTCAAAGGCTATGATGACATGTACCATGTGCATCAAAATTCATAACTTGTTCTGAATTTGCGGGATTTCAGATATGGGAAAGGAGATTGGGTTGATTAAAGGCCAAAAGTAGAAATCAATTGCATCCCCAATATTTCTACACCCAATTGATTAGGGGTTTACAAATCTTGTTTGAAACAAAAGGCTACTTAATTAGCCCAACCCCCTATGATTTATTCATAATTTAATTAGAGTGGGGACTTAAAAACTTAATTCGTGTTGTTTAACAAATAAAAAAAAAACATATATTTACCAAGAGGACGACGTGTGCGAAGACATAAAAGTAACTGTAGTTGATTGTCTGTGTCTTTTTTAAATTTAAAGTGGATGTAGTTGATTGTAAAACCGAAACATTTTAAACTTTGTGTTAGAGGTGTTTATGAAAACATTTTAAACTTCGATGTTAAACATAAATCATAAAAACAACTACAAGAAATGTTAAAATGTATCGTATAAATGGTCTATGTCAACCCGTTCTAAGATCTATGTGGAAGGTCAATTACGGAGCACTAACAATATTTTAGATAAGGAAGAGTTTGAACTCTAGACCTCTTGTGTCGAATTTCGCACGGAGCTTCTATTGCGGGGACAACAACATAAAAATAAAAAAGTAGTCCGGCCTAAAAAAAGGAAATTGAGTAATCTAACACATATAAATAAACTATTTGAAAGAAAAAAAAAACTAAATTTTAATTTTTTTTGTAAAATGACTATTTTGTTCGGAACAAGGCTTTCCGGAGTGATCTCCGGAACCCGGAGTAGGATTCTAAAGTTGTGTTTCGGACAGGTTTTTTTAAAAAACTTTAATCCTTTTTTTGTGTTCATTATGTTATTTTTTTTTTGTTTATTTTTATCTTTATATGGTTTTTGTGTTGCGTGTTAATTTTATTGTTTATTTTCGGCGTTGTATGGTATTTAAATTGTAAAGTGTATTGCAACAAATAGCGGTATTTGAAACCGGTAAATCTATCTAAAATAATAATTACAAAATGTTAAATATGTTTGAATTAATACTATAATGTTCAATTGGACCCATATTTTATCTTTGTATCCCAAAAAACTTATACCAATCATTTGTGATATGACATTAGGTTCCACTTGAACCCTCAATCCTAAATTATTTCCCCGTGATCAATATTTTTATGAACCAACATAAAAATACCTCATAATCTCATTTACTCATTTACTTTCAGATTGTTATAGTATGTATGCGTCCTTTTCAATTGTGATTTTGAAACTCTTACGCTTTGTTTCCGTGTTTTTTTGTAAATTCAATAAAGAAAGTGAAGAAAAATATTGGTAGAAAGAAATGGAGAGGAAGGAAGAATTTCTTTATTTCATGTTCCCAGGTACAGAGAAAATGAGAGAAAAATTTTAAGTTTTTTTTGTTCTCGAGTTAGAAGGGAAAAGAAAATAAACTTAAAGATTTTACTTTCTCTCACTTTCTTCCCAAATTCGTCTAATTTGGAAGGAAAATATGGCTTCAAAATCTTTTCCTTCCCATCACTTTCCTTCCATTAATGAAACTCGAAAACACGGTTTTCCTTCGACATCCCTCACTTTCTCTCCATTTCCATCCATACCCTTCCTTAAGTAGAACTCGGGAACAAGGTGTTAAGGAGAATTACATTAGTGGATTTGGGACCCATTTCATACCCCCCGAGAGTTTGTGGATACGGGTTCGCATAGTTATAAACCAATATTCATCTTTTGAAAAATAGCCGTCCACCCAGTGACTATCGTAGATAGTCATTTTGAATTTCTTGAAATCAAGAACACCCAAAAACCAGTGGGCATTTGGTATATTGATAGGGATGTAAAGTTGCACAAAAAAGTTGGAATTAATTAATTATCAAATAATATTTTCTTATAAATGAATATTATGACATCCTCATTTTCACAGCCAGAAAAGACATGTTTATGCTTATTTTAAAATTAAAGTTTTAATTTACAAATGAGGAATTTGTCCTCCCAAATGAATATTTTTCATTAATTTATTAAAAACTTGGAATGTCATCAGCGATACAAGAAGCATAAGCATAAACGAAGACTTACAACATCTCTTTACACTAATGGTCTACGTCTCCTTAAATCTCTTATTGGATGGATATATCATCATATATGTAATTACTTGTGATACAATCAACTGAGTGGGTCATGTTGGGAGACATGGCGAGTACATAGGGTTTTTCAGCCCACAATAATATAATCTATCTATTTTATAATTCACACCAAACAATTAACCCAACTATACATTCTCGTTACTCTCTCTCTCTCTCTCTCTATATATATATATATATATATATATATATATATATATATATATATATATATATAGCTTAAGTATCTAAACTCACCATGCTACGTCGTTTTGTATCATATATATACATTGTAATTGTTCAATGTTCTTATAATTCAACTTCTAATTTGATTTACTTCCAAGATTTTTATAAATTTCACATTTATCTTCCTTTTACATAATTTTTATTTTCAACTATAATATATATAGCCTAGTAGGTATTCAGCAAAAAGATGTGATGTAAGAGGAAGATGATAATGAAATTTCGAAAATCTTGAAAGTAAATAAAGTTAGGGGTTGAAGTTTAAGAACATTATAATGAATATATCAAACAAAACGACGTAATATTCACTTTTCCCATATATATATATATATATATATATATATATATATATATATATATATATATATATATATATATATATATATATATATATATATATCCTTTAGGATTTAACTCAGGTGTTCTACCCTAAGGATTACTGACAATTCTGCTTATGGGATTAGCATTATATGTCAAAATGGAAGAATAGAGTACTCAAATGAATTCTACAATCCATAAACTCGATTTGTGTGATTTCATTAACCCCTACAGGTTGTAAGTGTGCTAGTGTTCCACTGGACTGTCTAGACTAGTCCGTGGTCGCCATCAATACTATGCTTGACGACTGATCTCTTTCGGGCATGATCTCTTTACCCTAACTCTAGCATGATCTCTCACCACTATTCTATCTATTGTAACATCCCAAAATTCAAGACCAAAAATTTCATTTTTAATTAAGTTATTATAAAACAAAAAGTATAAAAACATTCATAGTGTCATCCCATATCAAAACCAGTATGTCAGTAATCGAAACATGTCATAACGAAATAATATCAGAGTATAATCCCAAAGATCTCATGCGCGGAAAACATAGTGCGATGTGTTGCGATCATGCCAGATCCTTTCCTTTTAAAGAAGAAGTACATGAAACCAAAATTGAAAACCGTAAACACGAAGCTTCGTGAGTTGCCCATCATACCACATACCATACAATAAACATACTGGCTAACATGTCTGGGTACTGGCCTATCCCTTCTGTAACATCCCGGAAATTCAGAAGCATAGTTGAAGGGTTAAAGTGTAAATTAAGGTGGGGACTCGACGAGTAGGTCTTCCGACTCACCGAGTCGGAGCGGGATTGGTCGCGAGATTAAGTGACCAACTCGCCGAGTCGGTAGCTGGGACTCGGCGAGTTAGTGCTGAAGAGAGAAAACCCTAATCTCGGGGGTTGTGACCTATATAAAGAACATAACACCTCTTCCCCAGCCTCTTTACCTTCGCTTTTAATTCCAGAAACCCTTGATTCGTGTGATCTTTCCTTTGTGAGAGATTAGATCTTTGGAGGAGGGAATATTGGAGGGAAATTGAAGAGCAAGAACATTGGAGCAAGGAGGCTTTGCAGAAATTTAGCTTACTCTTCAGTTGGAGCTTTCATTGAGGTAATAATCTGTTGTTTGAGCTTTTATGCATCTAGATTTATCATTTGTGGGGTTCTTGGAGCATAGTTAAGGTCTATCTTGAGTTGGAGTTAGATTTGAGGATGCTACCTCAGATCTAGGATGGTAATGATCCAGGAAGCCATAAATTTCATGCCCAAGAGTGGTTGGTGAAGCCCCTTTGTCTCAAATCGTAACCCTAGAGTGTTTTAGGCTTGGATCTCCATGGATTCACGTAAAGTTTTCCACTTTACGTGAGGGAAAGACTGTAGAGGAGTGGATCTATGGTTTGGAGCCCCTGCATGGCTTGGAAAGCCTCTGTATGGAATGAGAACTTAAGAGACTCGGCGAGTTCCATGGGTGAACTCGGCGAGTTGGATGAATATATGCAGAAACTCGACGAGTAGGAAGAACAACTCGGTGATTCCGTTAAAGATTGCCTTGGACTCGGTGAGTCTGTTCTTGGATTCGGCGAGTCTGGTCATGGAACCCCAACCTCTTCTGGTTAAGTCACGAATCGGTGAGTCGAGGGACGACTCGGTGTGTTGAACATGAAAGGACTCGAAACTACCCGTGATCATTCACCTTCATACGTTGACTTAAAATGACATAAGGAAGGATATAATATGGCTTATATAGGGCACAAGTCGGGAAATTAGGTTTTTAGTCTGAAGGGAGTACGCCCCACGTACCCCTTAGTACGTTCGGCATACTCAAAACTACCCGTGATCATTCACCTTCATACGTTGGGCGTACCCAGCTGAACATGTGCACGCATCCTTGCATGCATGGGGCTGATCTGCCAAGTATTTCCATTATGGGCTAATTTTCGCAAAACCTTCAAAGTACCATAACTCCTTCATTCTAAGTCCGTTTCCGATGAACTTTATATCCACGGAAAGGTGATGAGAATCCTTACACTTCTAGCAACTCACCCTTACCTATAAACTTCCCGAACAAGAACCCAAAATCCATAAAAGGTCGAAATATCAAATTACGGTTATACCATTGGCCTCCGAAGACACAATCGTACCCTTAGATCACTTAAACCATGGCAACTACATCCAAAATGGGCTAAATCCTTCCTTTCCCAAAGCTCTAATCTCCATGACAGCTGATGATTGGGCCGCAGGCCCAATTACTAAGGCAAATCTGATATCGGGTGCTATAACTCTCACCGCTTAAATTAGATTTCGTCCTCGAAATCTCTCCTTACTAACACCAATCTCATAACAACCATCTGGGGAATACATCCGAAGCCCCATACCAAAAATTTCATCCCGAAGAAAATCAAACCCTAAGCCTTCGAAGGAAATCACTCCTACCTCTCTGAAACTGGAACCCACATTGGTCTGACTTCCTGACAAACCACCCGCACTGAACTTTACTATGCTTAGTCCTCATCGGATGACCAAACAAATGCACACTTCAACATTATTATCCCGATGCTACTATCATAGCCAAGTCACTGTCCCAAACTAGTTGCAAAACACCTATACTTGACAGAAGGCTCAGATAATTATTCGAGTATAAGATTCATCCCTGCAACGGTTAAACTCAGACGAGAGCTGGTCAACAGGGTCAAATCAATTACTCTGATATTATTTAATACAACGGTAAGTGACTTAGCACTTTTGATCAACAAACTACCCACACACAAGAGTCCTCAACTCACCACTTTTTCCCAAAACACTGAACTGCCTGAAACACTTTGAATTGCCTGAAATAGCAGGCTGCCTCCTAGTTGCTTCCCAAACTCCATTGAGACCACCCTGGTCTCAACTCGTATGCCAGTCATCTAAAATACCGAGTCTCAGTCTGGTTGCCGAGTCAAAGGACTCCCACACAATCACCCCACGCGACTTTCGAACGAAATCTTCATCTATCAATAGTTGCCATTAGTTATCTTGCCGCTATGGCTCTAACGACCTCTTGACCCAACCGATCGGTTCCACACGTCGAGTCCTGACGTCTCCAAATCTGTGGCTAAGATTTAATGCTACATGACCAAATATATCCTTGTATCACAACGACCTTATACGGTCCATCGCTTCCTTGATCCCATGACTGCAATGGTGTTCCTACGGTCTTATCACTGGCTCTACCATGTCTAATTCATCTGGAAAATCCGTAAACCAATCTATGGATTTGCCATGCCCTCACTATTGCACCCGAACTGGTGGGTACTCCTATTCATTCCGCGATCTAACAACACTCCCATGCTATCTACCAACCTAGTGAATGTTACGGCTACACCTGCAGTCTTACAATATTCTAGCACTATCTGCCAACCTTGTGAATGCTACATCTACACCTGCAATCTTACAACACTCTAACACTATCTGCCAACCTTGTGAATGCTACGGCTACACCTGTAGACTTACAACACTCTAACACTATATGCCAACCTTGTGAATGATATGGCTACAACTACAGACTTACAACACTCTAACACTATCAGCCAACCATGTGAATGCTACGGCTACACCCGCAGACTTACAACACTCTAGCACTATCTGCCAACCTAGGTCGTACCGCTAACCCAACTATACCCATCCTGGGTCAAACACGCACTCGACCTAACACTCAAATGAACCGGAGTCCTAACTGGTCCTCTAACCTGGTCCCTGAAACCTGCTATCCGATGCCAAGGAAAGGCGTGAACCAAATGCTGGAACGTTTTCCGAACTCTCAACTTAGACGGTCACTAGACCGCCTTCCTCCCTGACGGGGATGCGAAACTCATCCTAGTTTCACACCTATGTCTACTCCTAGATACCTGATCGATTCTCCCCCACTTAGATTCTACTAATTCTTCAAGGCATGTGAGAATTGAAGGATTCCTAATCCTTCTTACCTTATGAAATCCAATTGTTGACAACCAACGCATACCAGTGCTAACGATCGATTACCAGTCTACCCTAAGATCACTCACCCTCTGAAATCTTGAAGAGTACTCTTGAAATCTGATCCAGTCTGATACCTCAATCCTCCTTCCATGATGTTATACTAAATCCTTAAGTTCCCATGCTAGCGACTAAAATCCTTAACCTTTACTTTGGATGACGAATCCTCGCAGAACCACTAAACTCTAATCAAACACGACCCAGGCGAAAATACAATTTCCTTGGAGCATCCAATGATTAAACAACCCATGCGACTACACATGTATCCTTCTACTACCAATCCTCTCCTAGCAACAGTAGTGCTAGAACCCATAAGTCCTCCCATAGGCCACCGCCGATCGTCCCAGAACAAATGATGAAACCACTATGCCCCATTGATACAGGGGGTCTAGCCCGGATGAAGCTAACTCCAGACCTTCTACATAATACCCCTGATTGATCTCTACTACAAACCGAGCGAACACTGAACACCCTAAACCAGTAAAAGGGAACGACCTTTCACTAACTACTTGTAATTCATGATATGCAATTGGCATATAGCATTTCTTGAAGATATAATCCAAAAATAAATAGAGAGATAACCCCTTAGATACATTTGCTCAAATTTGATACAAGAAAACAACCACAAATACGGATGGAACTTAAAAGACAAAAAGATACATACCCGCAACGTCACCTGCTGTAATCTTGATCTCTCCTGTGTGTCACTGAAAAATACGAATCCTCTTTGTTGGGGCTCCTACTCTACCCTCTCACCCATCAGTGATACTCAAAGTGCCTGGGGCAGGTGCGATCACTGATCCTCCCCTCGTTGTCAGACAGTTGGCCTTCTCGTGACCCACCTGATTGTAGTGAAAACATAATGGGCTTGTGCCCTGAGGGCAATCCCTGCTGACGTGACCAACCCTGCCACACTTGTAGTAGCCCAAACCCTTGGAGCAGCAAACTCCCTTGTGCACCTTCTCACATGTGCTGCATTGACTCCGGCCATGTTGGCCTTTCTCCCAATGATCAAAAGTATTGGGTCTCTTCCCCAGACCCTCTACTATACACACCTAGCATGACCTTCTCTTCCTAATGTGCTCCAAATCAATCTCGCGCCCTCGAACTATGGAAGTCCTATCCTTCCGGGTCTGACACCCTGTTACGATCACTAAATCACTTGCCAACGGCTGAACTGCAACAGCTGGAACATTCTCTGCCCCAAACCGGGTCACAAACTCCTCCCAAAACGTAGTCTCCAATTCGGAAAGCGTAATAGATCGCGCAATCAATTCCCAGCAGTTCCTTGCCGTTAGATACAAGACATCCAAGTCGAACCAAACCTTGGCTCCTATAGGGTAGAGGCTAGTGCGGAAAACACCTTCCATCTCCTCAATCCAACGCGAACTCAAAATCTTGGCAGTCTTTCCCTCGACTGGCTCACCACCTGAGCCGAGACCTAATCTTGAACCAGAACCGCCTCCTTGAGTGATCTTCTCCAAAATGGAAAACCACCAAAACCACTGGTCAAAACATACTCAAGGATTATCCTTCCCGAAGCTTCTCAAATTCTCCAAGACTCTCACTTATTTGAGTATGGATCTTGTGCTTTTAGTAGTACAGGCCGAATACTACCTTCCACACCTATCCATACTTTCCTCAGCAATCCTCCTGAATCCTCCAAGTCACTTACTGAAACTGATGCACCCAAGCCTCACTAAACCTCACCACTAACCCACTAAAGCATATCCTAGGCTTTCATAGGTTCCCAAACCCACCCCGTCCTCAACTGTTGAAAGATTCCTAGTAATGTCAACTAGCTACCTCATGAATATAACCACATGCAACAGAGATCAGATAATCCTTTGAGTAAAAGACTCAATCCTAGAACGGTTGGACTCAGACAAAAGTTGTGCAACAGGGCCAAGTCCATCACTCTGAGATTATCCAACATGTGCCACATGTGACTTAGCATATTCACTTAGCAGCTAGCTCATATTCCTAAGAGTCCCACAAAGCACAAAGCAAAAAACATTCAAAAAATGAAAATTCTAACCAACATGATCCAATCAAACCATTCTATCCTCTTATCAGGAATCTATACTGGCATGAGATTCTAAAGCTCATACAATCAGGTATAACCTAAGCAGGCCATCCTACCATTGACTGATCAGTACTAGCATGCAAGTCTACAAGCACATATAATAGGCATATAAGGCATCCTTCCTAGATCCTTAGCCCTAATCTAGCATGCAGTTCACATATTCTCAATTCATATCATAACATAACATAACATGTATGGGTATCTTGGGAAAAAATTACTTAAGCTTTGTTGATAGCACGCATCAAACTCCTTGTTTTTATCAAAAACTCTTTATTTTAAATTTTAGACAAATTATTTTCTTGTAAAAATCTTTCAAACCCTCGATTTGAGTCCAAACACCCCGAAGGTGTCTTAGAATCCCTCAAACCAAGGCTCTGATACCAACTTGTAACATCCCAAAATTCAAGACCAAAAATTTCATTATTGATTAAGTTATTATAAAACCAATAGTATAAAAACATCCATAGTGTCATCCCATATCAAAACCAGTATGTCAATAATCAAAACATGTCATAATGAAACAATATCATAGTATAATCCCAAAGATATCATGTGTGGAAAACATAGTGTGATGCGCTGCAATCATGCTGGCTCCTTTCCTTTTGAAGAAGAAGTACCTGAAACCAAAACTAAAAACCGTAATCACAAAGCTTAGTGAGTTCCCCCATCATACCACATACCATACAATAAACATATTGGCTAACATGTCTGGGTACTGGCCTACCCCTACGGTCTCTTTCAACTGGTAACTTGCCTAGCATATCAGGGTGGTGGCCTACCCCTTCGGTTTCTTTCAACCGGTAACTTGCCTAGCATATCAGGGTGTTGGCCTACCCCATCAGTCCTTTCAACTGGTACCAGGGACTATTTCACCCTACTTCTACGATGTAATCTTTTAGTACATAAACACATAAGTCACATACTTCCTAGCATATCAGGGTGCTGGCCTACCCCTTCAGTCCTTTCAACCGGTACTAGGGCCTATCCTACCCCTCCTACTACTTTCACATACTATCATAACATACTAGTACATAAAGCATAACATATAGTGCATACCAGATAATTATCACAAAGACAATCATCTTTACTATAACACTTACTAGTGGGCCGACATTGGTGCCTTCGATCCACTTCTACTGGAAGGTAACTCACCTTGCACTGCAGAAGTCCACTGCAAGAAATCCTTAACTGCCACCCTAGAAACTCCTCAAGCTTTCAATACCACAATATCACCCAATTAGCAATTGGGTTCTAAACCATGATCCATAATCCATAATTAGGGTAAAATGACTATTTTACCCCTAAGCCAACAAGATACAAAACTATGGCCCAAGTCCAAAACCAACCAAGCCCACAACTCCAAAATACATAAAGGCCCATTAATGGCCTAATTTTCCAAATTGGGCCCAAACCTTTACATGGGCCTCACCCTAGTCCCCAGCTCAATAACTTATTTCCAATCCAAACATACATCCTTAGTTAGTCCAACAATCTGAAACCTAAATAATAGCCCAAACCCGAAATGGCCCACAAGGCCCAATAAGGCCCAAATATATCTTAGACCTAACCCAAGAAGGCCCAATCTTCAAAAAGGCCTGAATAACTAAATGGGCTACCCTAACCAACTCCCGGTCCATAGTCTAAGGTCCAAAAGTCAACAAAACAAAGTGAGGCAACCAAACCGAGTACGCCCTGCGTACTCATCTGGTACGCTAAGCGTACACCTGTTGGGGCTAGTAGACGCCACGTACCAGGTGGGCATGCCCAACGTACTCCTCTGAGGTCCAACCCTCTCTAAATAAGCACTTAATCACTTCAGGCCTTGCTCCAACTCTCCAATCTGACTTCTATAGGTGACTTTTCAAGTAAAGTTGGCAACTTTACTCACATGCATGGCTTAATGGGACTCTAGAGCTCAAAAGAACTTAATGGATGGTCTAAACTCATGCTTGGACTCAAACACTTTAACAAAGCTTGCACATTTATAAGAGAGGGGACCTTAGAATGTCCAAATCTACAAGTTTGAGTCCTTAAAACGACCCTAGCTCACCAAGACCAAGCAAAAGGCTAAAAATGGCCAGAAACCAACCCAAAAGAGGATCTATGAAATGGAAGGTCAAGATCAGAGCTTTTTAACTCCAATGGGTTGAAAAATGTGAGAACTTTCTAGATCTACAAGCTCCCTTCCATGATCAACACTTGAACACCACCTTCCTCTTCTTGTACACACACTAACAAGTCTTCTTTTAAGCTCTAAGCTCCATCCAAGGCAATCTGGGGTTTCATGGAAGTGAAAAGGGGTGGTGGCTGACTTGAAATGACCTAAGTAAG
This sequence comes from Lactuca sativa, assembly GCF_002870075.4. Classification (NCBI taxonomy): domain Eukaryota; kingdom Viridiplantae; phylum Streptophyta; class Magnoliopsida; order Asterales; family Asteraceae; genus Lactuca; species Lactuca sativa. The sequence continues at coordinate 129,789,145 of NC_056626.2, forward strand.
GATATAATGTGGCTTATATAAGGCGCAAGTCGAGAAATTAGGGTTTTGGTCTGAAGAGAGTACGCTCCGTGTATCCCTTTGTACGCCCAAAGTACTTAAAACCACCCGCGATCATTGACCTTCATACACTGAGCATACCTAGCTGAACATATGCATGCATCCTTGCATGCATGGAGCTGATCTGCCAAGTTTTCCCATTAGGGGCTAATTTTTCCAAAATCTTGAAAATACCATAACTCCCTCGTTCTAAGTCTATATCTGACGAACTTTATATCCACGAAAAGGTGAGGAGAAGCCTTACGCTTCTAGCAACTCACCATTACCAAAAAACTTCCCGAACAAGAACCCAAAATCCATAAAAGGTTGAAATCTCAAATTACGGTTATACCCTTGGCCTCCGAAGACACAATCGCACCCTTAGATCACTTAAACCATGGCAACTACATCCAAAATGGGCTAAATCCTTCCTTTCCCGAAGTTCTAATCTCCATGACAGCTGATGATTGGGCCGCATGCCCAATTAATAAGGCAAATCTAAAACTGAGTGTTACATCTATGTTATGGTTTGTCACCATTTTCTCTTTTCTCTCATGGTCTCTCACCAATATCTCTCCTCTTATAGGCCATAACTAATATCTCATTTCTCTTATCTCTTTCTACCCGTCAAACCCAATACATCATGAGTATGGTAAAAATACATATATGATATTTTAGGAAAAATCATTATCTCATATAACACAGATATCAAGAACTCATATAATAAGCACATATAGCATTTAGGTAAATTAAATATTTTATATCTATGTGTAAGCTAAAAGTAACTATGCACTCACTTGACAAAGGTAGGTGACTCAAAGTTAAGATAACGCTTCGATTTAACACCCTAGATATTCCCTTGACGTGGCCTAAGTACGATTAATACAAAGTTTTAGTCTAATGATCCTAGTGACTTAATTATAGTCTAAATCCTCACTAATCCCAATGTCTACATCAAGATCTAGCAAGCAAGGATTAGTCAGGCAGGACAGTTGGGAAGCAAAATCATTCGGCGTATAGCTTTTCTGAAATCCAACAACCAAGCCAACGTGACCATTCTAGACACCTCTTCTGTAAGTAGATCAATCAGTATATGACTTGGAATCAATAATAAATCTTAATTATAGGCTCATAACAACGACTATTACTATAATTATAAATTATGAGGGAGCAGAGTAAGTGTAGCTCACTTACATAGTACTATAGATGAGAATCGGGATCTAAACGGGGAGAATACTAACTCAGGGCCTTCCTACTTGAAGATTACATCAAGTTAAACACACAAGAGTGTCGCGGGGCTTCGTTGTAGGCTAGAACGAAGGAAAAGTGGGTTTACAGGAGTGATAATCGAGAGAGAATGGTTATAAGAGTGTGGAATGAATGAGGTACTATTAGTTATTTATAGGGCCAAAAAGACATATGCACGAAACACACTTCAAATGGGTCGATCTATCGGTTAGCTGACACGTGTCACTCATCGGCTGGAGCACAGTGGTTGACTTCACATGCAAGCTACGTGCATCATGTTGCGCGTGCCAATGTTCAGAATTTAGAAATTGTGTATCTCCTTCATACGAGCTCTATTTTTTACATTCTTTATATCCACAGAAAGCTCTCGACAAGATCTACAACTTTCCTTTAGACTCCATTGACTAGTTTTTACTTCATTTTATTTACATAGGTTTAGCCTATTAAAGCACGTACAAAATGCATATCTCTCACATCCAACGTTCGTTTGCAATGGTTTTTATATTTTCAGAATCCTATTAACATGACCTTCAGTTCTCGTTTAGTTTGTTTTGGCCAAAAATCAACCGATCTAAAACTCGATTTCTGTGTGCACACTAGTACGTTGAAATCATAGATAAATCATAACTTCCTCTATTGAAGTCAGATTTGGATGTTCCCTGTATGCACGAATTCACTTTTCCTAATACTACGACTTTCGTTTAGATCACTAGGGCTAATAAGTAACTTATCTCCTACTCACAATTTATGACATATACTATAACTCGGTTAAGATTTTTTATCCTAAACAGTCTCTTATTTAAAAGTCATTATTATGTTTTATAATAACTTTATTACCTATCCCGAATTTACAGGTGTTACAATTATCTACCCTTAGGATGATTATGTCCCGGAATCATCAACAAAACAGGGTTTTTATAATGACTCCACGCATTACCTTTCCATCTTATGTAGTAATTATAACTCCCATGTCCTCTGATTTCTACACTCTTGTCTCTAATATTCTAATGCCTACTCATGATTGTACCTTCATTTATGCTCTAATGTGGTACTACCACATCTTTGTAGGTAGCTTTCCTAACTACCGGCTACTTAATTTTGACAAGTGCGATCTGTCTATCGATTGCATCGATCCTTTACTACTTCAATCTTCAACTAAAGTCGAATACTATGTCGAACGTTCCTCATAGATTAGTCATACTTGATTTGATATGACCACTAGGTTGTAACATGAATCATCACCAAAACAAAGGTAATGATGGAAATGAACAAAACAGTTCAACTACCAGATTTTAGCAACCTTGTGACTTTCCTTGATTCAAGTGTGATTCATGTGCTTCCGGTGGTATAGGCCTTTACTACTTTTCACACCTACTCATAATTGTCCCAACTATTGTCTCGTAGTCCACTAAGTTATGGCAAAAAGGAATTCGCACACAAAACACATAACATAATTTAGGAAATTATATGATTTTTTGAAAATGATTACGACATTTATTTGAGTTTTCCATACTCATTAGCCTATATAGGATGATCGTAATTATTTATCTCCCTCCCTCAAGTACTCTAAACAAGCAGCTCCAAACTCTCACCCTCTTATTGTTTCATCAAGTCCCATAAAATATGTCCTCCCTCTTGTCTTTGGCGGGGTATTCAGCCTTGCAGTTCCCTCCTTCTTTGGGCAGTCTTTCTTGAAGTGTCCTTCTTCACCAAACTTGAAGCAGACTTCCTTCTTGGTCATGCATTCATTAGCATAGTGACCAGTTTTTCTACACTTGTAACAGGTCACTCCTTCAATGCATTCTCTAAAGTGCTTCTTTTTGCACTTGCCGCACCACCTTGTCGTGTCACTTCCAGGCTTATGATCTTTAAACTTTGAGGACTTACTATTCTTATCGGATCTTAAGGATCCCTCCAACTTCCTCTTCTCTCCATCCTCGACCTTCTCCAAACCATTCTCTCTAATTTGGGTCTCTACGTTCTTAGCTGCTCTGACAGCTTCCTTCAAAGTGGTTGGCATCTTCACCATTGGACCAACGTCTGCTGGTAATCCGTTAGCAAATCTCTCCATTTTGGAGAGTTCAGTGGGCACCAAATAGGGAAATAGCTTCATCCTCTCTGTGAATGCAATGGCGTACGTAGTGACACTCAATTTTCCCGTCTTCAAGCTCTAGAACTCGTTGTTCATCTCTAATAGGTTTGCTTCTGAGCAGTACTGCCTCTTCAACTGCTCCAAAATTTTCTCACAGGACACATTTATAGCCTCTCCTTTGGGCATCGTATTAGCCAATAGTTTCCACCAACTCAATACCCCAATTTTTAGTTGCCTAACAGTGAAGATTGTCTTCTATCTATCTATGTAGTCGCAATTATCAAACACCATCTCCATCTCAGAGATCCAATCCATAATCTCTACTGATATTGGGCTTCTTGAAAGACTCATTGGTTTGGCACTCGTGAAGTCCCTATACTTACAACCATCCTTTCCACCTCATCCATTAGGGTAGTTTCTCCCTACTACCCGGGGTTCAACACGAATAACAGTTCTACTGTAGTTTCCTTCTTTCGATCGCTCCTTTTCAAGTTCATGATGTACAAATGGTGCAGTAGGCTCTCTCCCATTCTCCCTGATCAGTTGCCTCATCTCCTCTCTTTGCTCAGCTAACAGAGTCGTAATCATTTCCATTGTTACAAGTTCAGCTACTGGCACTGCTTCAGGCGCACGCTCAACTGCTCGAGGCTCAGTCTGACGACTCTCGTTATTGTTCCCTAGTCAACTACGTGTCCTCACCATGACGTCCTATGCACCGAAGCAGGCGTTTTATGTATAGTGACGAGAATATAAACAGGGAAGATAGACATATAAACCTCCTTATTATTTCGAAAAGTTATAGTTCTAATACCGTAATTAAACGTTTAAAAATCTGAACACATAAAATTTCCATATCCGATCGGCAATAAACCATAGATCGAAACATCCTAAAGCATCTAAAGGCATCCTATAGCATCCTAAGGCGGATTATAGCTATAGCATGTATAAATCATTTAGCACATAGAAGCAAATTAGGCATCTATCGTAAAGTAAGCTAGTGCTCATGTCTATTCAGGTAAACTGCTTAAAATATACCAGACACTCTTCTCACGATCATTGCTTAGCATTCTAAGTTTAAGTCTAGAAATAAATATTTACTCCTAGTTCGCTTAAACTAAAGCTTTGATACCAACTATGACATCCTCATTTTAACGGCCAGAAAAGACCAGTTTTGTTGAGAATAATGACGAGATGAAAAATGCGGAATCTGAAGAACAATCATGAATCAATCACCATAATATGCAAGTAATTTGTCAATGGTTTTGTGTATATTGATATGGATATAAACATACAAAGAAAACCCTTTTCAGGAAAAAGCTTACGTCAAAAACTAGCCTAATGATTATTTATAGGGAACATAAAACATTTACCAAAAATATAAAACCCTACAAAGGCTTTCCTAAATAACCAAAAATGTCAAATCAGTTTCAATATCTCAAATACTCAATAATCTCCCCCTAGATGTTGAAACTAATGAAGATCACGATTTTCGATCTTTTTGGCATTTATCCCCCTAAATTGTGAGACTCGTCAGTACATGGGGTCTTCAAAGCAAGAGAAACAAATATCATCTTCCAAATACAAACTCTCCCTTGAATAATCAACACCCCCTTTGAATCTTCAACAAATACCATGGAGAGAATCTGACAAGTTAAGAAGAATCACCAACAATCTTCGATGTCTCATAGAGTAGGTCTGTGTATAACCTACTCTATCATAAGGAGCGAGTTTGCCAAAATAGATCTTCAAAACCCGTCAGATTTGAACAAATGTTGACATAAATTCTTTTTGGATTTTCACGATTTTCAAAAATTAAAACCGGAAAAATAACAAAAATTATTTTGTATTTTTCAATTTTTAAATTTTAGACAAAAAGAATAGAATAAGAAGCAATTATTTAGAAGAGTTTAAAAAGAATAAGACCAAAAAAAAGGATTAAAAACGAAAATATTTTGGTAAGAAGGCCTAAAAATGGTAAAACCAAGAAATTGTAAAGAAATTTTGGATCTGTGGTGGAAACTGTGAAGTTCTGAAAGTCAGGGGACTGAATTTGGAAACTGTATCATTTTCTTTATTGAATCAGAAGAACAACGGTTTTTTGACTTCTCAAGTCAAAATCAAACTTCCGATCGCAGGCCTCTAATATCAAAACAAATTCCTTCGTTCAAATCATTAAATCCCGAAACATCATTAAATTCCGATTTCAATCTTCATGTAATTCCAAGTTCGGTTTTGATTGCCAAAATTTCGATTGAGATTCAATTCCAAGTTCCGAAAGCAGTTTTGTTCCGGTGCAAAATCGATTTCTGAATTTGATTTCCGATTTCGAATCGTTCCGAAGCTCGGAATAGGAACAGTAGATTCCGAGTTCGGAATTCTTAATTTGATTCCAAAACGAATTTAAATTTTGATGTTCCGATAAAACTCGAACGCCGTCTGATTCAATTCTGAAATGTAACATTGAATTCGGATTTCTGAATAATCCATATAATTCCGAAACTGATTTCGTATGCTTGGTTTCTGAATTACGAAATCTGATTTGGATTTCTACTATCATCGTGGAAGTCCCGATTCACAGTCAATCAAACACGATCAATAGATTAAACTACCGAATACAGCCCTAAAATTTCAATGAACCGGCAGATTATACCCATAATTCCGAAATTAACCAATTATTGTCAATAATTCCGAAATCAATCCTTTATTTCTTCAAAGTTCTGAAATTAGCCCCTGTTAAAAGTACATTTGACAGCTAGAATCCACTGTTTACTGCAACATGTCAGATTTTAGCCCTCTTTTTGCAGAAAAAGTCACTTTTCAGCCAATCTTTCAACTTTTTAGTTTTTTGTCAATTCCAACCATTTAAAAACCAATAAAAATTGATTTCTTCAATAAAATTTCATCCTTTGTACTGAATTTTCGTTAGCTTTTGTCCCCCCCCCCCCTTTTTTTTTTCTTTTTTTATTTATTTTTTTTTAACAAAACTTTTATGAAGCCTTTGGGACCCATTTAAGATTCAAAAAATATAAAGACTTTTTGCATACCCACTTCTTTGTAGAAAAGCAGTCATCTTCTGAAAATGATATTCGCTTTTTAGTTGGAAAACAAAAATTTCAAAAAATTTCATTAAACCAACCAAATACTCTTTTCTCTTTCCTCCAACTTCTAACATCTTCATCTAAACAAAAATGAGAACTGAGTTTTCTTTTACATGCTTGGCTTCAACTTTTTCACAAGCATGAAGGACTTGTACTTTTTGCATCCAAACCTTCTTCATTTTACACTTCTTCTTCTTTCTTTCTTTCTTTTCAGATTTTGAGACTTCAGATATGATTTTAGGATCTGAACATGTTCATCATATTTCATGATCTGAACATTAGAAGTCTTTTGAACACAATCATTAGGAGTTTGATAAATCTGAACATCTTGTATAATTGGCTTTCTGTAAGGAACCATTCCTTCAAAAACATCATCAGAACATGAAAAATCATCTATTTGAGTTCCAATAGAACAAAACTTCTTCACTTTCACGATTTCAGAAGAATTTCTTTGAGATTCGTCTTCAGAAATACCAAATTCGGAATGTAACACTTCTGAAAAACTTGAACCACTTGACTCCCCCTCAATCAGAACATCTGGAGTCACCTTTTCTGGAAAAACATGAAGAACATTATGAACTTCACCAAGAACATCCTTTTGAATAACATCTTCTTTTCTTTTTCTTTCTTTCTCCAATTGTTCTTTTTCCCGTTCAAAAAGATTTTGGATAATACGAAATTGTTCCAACACAAAATCATTTTCATCCAAAAAATTTATAATTCGTTTTTCTATATTTTTCAAATATGCATTTTTGTCAACCTCTCCATCTACTAAGAGATTATACAAATCAATGAAACTTTGCGAACTTTTTATTGGACCATATATAAGATACCAACGATCTGTGTTTGAAAGTCTAAACTTCGGATTTATAACTTTCATTCCTAGTTCTTTAATCGAAGATAACAACTTTGAAACAGAAGAGTTCATCATACCTTCAACTAGAAATAAAACTTGAAGAGAGAGAAAATAGACCTGATAAGATTTCTAGAGAGAGAACAGATCTGAGATGATTTCTAGAGTGAGAAAATGGTTTTAAGATGATTTTTAGAGAGCGAAAGCATATCTGAACACAAATATGAGAATAAACACGAAATTATTCTTCTATTTCTCTTCCAAAACATGAATCAAGAACAAATCAGATGATAGAATGAGTAGAAGATATCAGATTTGAACAAGGTTTTGCAATAATACGAGATATTTTACTTTTTCTTTTCAGAAAACATACAAAACTGGAATAATAAGTTGAGATTCACGAAAAAAATTCATATCCGATCGATTCTTACAATAATCGCTGAGATCTACAAGAACCCGCTTTGATACCACTTGTTGAGAATAATAACGAAATGACGAATGCGAAATCTGAAGAACAATCATGAGTCAATCACCATAATATGGATATGAACGTACAAAGAAAACCCTTTTCACGAAAAGCTTACATCAAAAGCTAGCCTAATGATTATTTATAGAGAACATAAAATATTTACCAAAAATATAAAACCCTAAAAAGGCTTCCCTAAATAACCAAAAATGCCAAATCAGTTTCAATATCTCAAATACTCAACAAGTTTATGCTTATTTTAAAATAAGAGTTTTAATTTAAAAATGTGGAATTTGTCCCATAAAATATTCCCGAAGGAATGTTTTTCATTGATTTATTAAAAACTCGGGATGTCATCATCGATACAAGAAACATAAGCATAAATGAAGACTTGTAACATCTCTTTATACTAATGTTCTATATCTCCTTTGATCTCTTATCGGATACATATATCCATGTATGAGTACATAGGATTTCAGTCCACAATAATATAGTTTATCTCTTTTATAATTCACACCAAACAGTTAACCCAATTACCATTCATGTTACTCTCTTTCTCTCTCTCTCTCTCTCTCTCTCTCTCTATCCTATAGGATTAATCTCAAGTGTTCTACCCTAAGGTGTAACGTCCTAAAAATTAAGGCCAAAAATTTCTTTTTAGTTATAATAAAACCACCATTCATGACATGTTCATATATCCATAACAGAATCAAGTATGATCAAAACATCCCATTTACATCAGAGTAAAGTAAAATGTAAACTAACAGAGTGTGTGCGATGCGATCACCCTCAGATCTTCCCCTTGGATCCAGAAGTATCTCAAACATAAACTAAAAATTGTAAGCACGAAGCTTAGTGAGTTCCCCAAAATACCACATAGCATACATATCAAACATATAACAGGCCCCGCCCGGCATCGAGCCCCGCTCAGAAAAGATCAGTCAATAAATAACGGGCCCTGCCCGGTATACATACATACACATAAACACATGCAAGAATCATAAAGATAAATAGCATACAAGATAATCATCAGGCCCCGCCTGATATACATATCATATAAAAAACATGTAAGAGTTATGCAGACAACTAGCTAATGGGTTTTGGTCCTAAGAACATCCTATGTGCTCATACAAACCCTAATGCTTGGATTTAGGTTTCTCTATTGTACATGCAAGTTATCCAAGACTATAAACCCTAATTCTAGCATTCAAGTAATCATATTAACATGAGAATGGGTTTAAGATGTTACCTTGATTGTTATGTAGCAATAACAATCCAATTCCTCCTTGTATTGAATTTAGAAAGCTTAGAGTCAAAAATATTACTCCTCTAATGCTTCACAAACACCATAAGCAAGAGGATGAAGAGGAGAGAGGATGGAGGCTGCCCAAAACGTGTTCTAACCCTAGAAGAAAGCTTCACCACGTTTTTGGGTCATAAGGGTCATATATATAGTGAGGCTATTAGGGTTATCTAACAAGGAAACCCTAATTTGGATGCTTAAGCCCTAAGCAACCCATACACTCCTTTAATTAAGGCCTTGGACGATTTCCATATGGGCTTCCCCATAGAATTCGTCCACTCCTTAATTTAAGACAATCCATAGCCCAAATTGCAATTATCTTATAATTACAATTCCAGTCCCTTAAGTTTAATTAATCTCTTTTAGTCACAAAACTAATTACCAATTAATTATTGACTAATATTAATTAAACAATATAATTTCTCCTTTAATATATTATTCCCATAATATATTAATAAATGATATTTAATCCTTTCTCTCCGTAATTCATCCTATCAAGTTGCTTTGGTGAAGGCAACCCAAAAGGACCATGCACCATCGGGTCAAGTACATACCAAAATAGTTATGGACTTAGACACTAATCCAACAGTCTCCCACTTGGATAAGTCTAATAACTCTTATGCGTATGACTTCAGATCCTGATCTGCAATCATAGCTTTCCAAAGCCGCTGTCAACTCTGATCCTATCAGATACGCGTGTCCTTAGATAAGGGATCATATATTCCTCCATTCTAGATATCATATGAGATATGATTTCAAACCATTCTCTTTGTACAATATCTCGATTCCCGATTTATGACGACTGACTAATTGAACAAATCAAATTAGCCCTAGCCCGGCCGAGCATTTACGTTTGTCATCACTAAATCATCGAGGGGCCCAAAGATATCGCTTTTATCCTACTTTGGATAAAAGGAACGGATAAACTTTAATACAATGCTTGCTTGCACTTACTCACCAAATCACACACAGCAATATGTTTTATAACACCAAGTTACTAGTGCGTTTACATATTATCAATGTGCAACCGATTTGCAAGATACAACTCACACATCTCGGTTTCAAGAATATAAGATGTTATCGTCTCACCAATCATTCGTGATACAGTTCATGGAATGATCCAAGTGAGCGTGGGTTTAATCCAATTCTCAAATCATATTCATAAGCACTCATGAACGTTGCAGCAAAAATTTGCTTATGTCTAATACTCTTTTAGACAATCCACACACCAATTCACGACAGTCTTCATTCATATCTACTTCCAACATATGAACGACTGTGGCCCGTTCGAATAATTCGATCATTCTTAATAAATTCAATTATTCTGGAAGTCAAACCATGCAAATGTGAAACACAAGAATAATACTAATCCCATATGGCCTCAAACCTTTAAGTATAAATACAACTCCTTTTATTTATCACCATATCGATTACTCATTATTTGTTGTTTCGGGTAATCAACTTCTTACTTGAATTATTACACTTGTCCCATGCTCTTAGCATGCACACAATGTTTACCTATGGTTCTTACTTTTATGAAGTAGATCAAATTGAACACATTTCCAATCATTCTCATTTCACAACTCCAAATCCTTTTTCATAATTGTGAGAATATCAAATTCTTGTTACTTATAAAATATGCTAGATTCTAACATTCTATGCAATGATCATTTCGTAATGTCACTGCACCAAAGTCACAAAGACTATTGTCAATGATATTACAAAGTCCTCTATCGGACATTGTTACAAGACAATTCCTTAGATATGATGTCTCTCACTCAAAGTACATTCCTTTGAACATCCTTTTGCATAAAAGTTTCTAATCTAGACATAGATTTTCAATATTCAATTCCCAATATGGACACGCTTCCATATTTTCCATATGAAAACTCATTCTTAATAGAATCTTATCTATTCTTAATGATGTCGATATGGTCCATCCAATATGGAAACATTTCCATAATTTCCATATGACAACTCATTCTTAATAGAATCTTTTCTATTCATAATAATGTCAATATGGTCCATCCAATATCATGCTTCCAACTACTCACAAGCGACCAATCCTTGTCAAACTTTGGATTGTCCTTTGATAGTTGTTTATTTATTTTAGTCAAAACCAATTCTAGTCCCTTTTCCCTCTAAATGCGCTTGACATTTGGAAAATTTTAGAATGGTCAAACATTAAAGCATTTGCAATCGATCCTATACCCGAAGCGTATGGGACACGACGCATAATGTTTTATTTGCTATGTTCTCAAAATTCGAATTGTGAAGAGGAATGTCGTAATCATAATCAAAATTTTAAGAACACACTATGTACCCTTGACTAATATTATTAACATTCCACAACCTAAGCCTTTAGATTTGAAATGAAGCATAATATTCTCTCCCTTAATTATAGCAAAACAACTTTACAACCTTTACTACTTTGCAAGGTATAACTCTTGTTTTCTATAATTAATATTGTCAACTTGCAATACGTGCCTTAATAATCATACAATCATAACATTTATGCTCCCACTATCATGATGATTATTATAAACATAACACTTATGCTCCCACAAGCTTTGACATGTATTCAGAAACAACTTAACTTTCAGAAAAACAATGCTTATTGAATTTCTTAAGTTCAAGTTTCTAATACTTAGTGCTTTGATAATCTTTTATCAAGGCTTCTTGAACTTATACACCTTTGTCGTAGATAGTTCGTATGTGTGTCTAAACAATTAAGATTAATTTCCAAACCTCACAATTCAAATCATGGAAAGGGATACCATAACCATGATCGAATTCGAGAATGCAATTTTACAATCACTATCTTCTTAAAATCTTTCTTAGTGAAAGCATTTCCTCACAATCATTTTCATGAAGGAGGAAACCTTATGACACTTAGATTTAAATGGTGTATTTGTTCCTATCCATGTGAATTTGTCAAAACCAAAGTTTACGACAAATTCAAACTCATATGGATCGAACTTTCTTGATCTCGATTTCTTGCCTTCATGGTAGCACAACTGCCCACCATGTCTTCCAAGTAGTTAAGCAGCTCGCCTTTTCTCATCAATGTACTTTCCATTGATCAAGGTCCTTGCCTTTTATGCATTCAAATGAGAACTCATAGGACTCACATGCATAATTAACTCAAGTGGAACGACACAGAAACAAAATAATGTCAACACAATAGGTTGTAAACCTCAACTCGTGTGCTAGTGATGATCGATAAGGTCAATTTGATTTGTTCTTGAAACTTTTCAAGACCATTAAGACTCCCACTGACTCCTTGACATATAAGATCCTTTTGTCAATAAACATTTTTTTACAAACAAATATTCAAGAGTTAGTGTAGCTTTTATCAAAACACTTCATAAATTGGTCCTAGTTGGTCTTTGTCTTATCCAAGACATCACAACTTTCCACATTTGATGAATGTTATAAACCTTTAATACTTTTCACTTAATGTCACAATCTTAACTTTAAGACTTGTTTTGGAACGAAGTATGATTGACTTCTTGATTTAACCATTTCTTCAATCCTTGATTCCTCTTCTTAAACATACAATTGTACTAACACTCACTTAGAGGATCAATTGAGATATGGTTCTTAATCATTAAGACCTATCATAAAGCATAAAAGGTACTCTCCCTTTCTTCTTAGAATGGAGAAACTTTTATCTTTCTGCCTACTTGATTCTTCTTATTCGTTCTGCTATTGATTTAAACTTTTTCAATCAATTCATAATTATACTTAATCTTGTAAATATAATCATATTTACTAAACCTTTAGTAAATCATGACGAATATCATTGTTACTTTTATGGTGGACTTGATCAACACGCAACTTTGTGTATTCGATCTCCAAGTCCTTCACTTGACACTTTGTCAATGAATTAGTCTAATTTCCAAATATGAAATTTCTCATTCATCGTGCAACCAAGTTGCATGATTCCAAGTTTCTGTCCAATTGAAACTTGGGCATTGAGAAACTCTCCCTATTTGGTAAACTCTCGACTTTCCATAAATAACATAATAAGAACCAAATCCATTATTGCTAATAATAGAAACATTCAAACATCAATTTTTCATATACGCCATTGCAAGGATAAATAAATAATATAAAAATCAAAATTTATTTTATTGCGAAAAAATTTGTCCTTACAATGCACTTCATTGAAAAACTATGCTAATACATCTTTCTTAGCAATCTAATTCTAACTCTAAGTAGTAGCTCAAGAATCTAATCTTCGAGAAATGCGATCGAAATCCATTCCTTCACGGTTAGATTCTGCTCACTTCTTCCCTTAAGCTTCCTTTCTTTTCTTCGATCCTACAAAACATCAATTGTGACCTTATCACATTATGTATTAAGAATTTAGAATAGAAGCTTAAAAGAGATAGTTAATGAATTTTACCTATATTAGATCCATACGTTTCGACTCTCCCATCTCTTAGATCTCTTAGGTAAATGGGGCAGCTTCGTCACCAATGCCCCTTCTCTTGGCAATAAAAGCAAATTGACTCTTTTGGAACAAGACATGGAACTACTTCAGATATTGCCTTTCTCTTATGATCAAACTTTTCGATCATAGTATATCTTTCGTTGCCATTGTCTATATCCATAGAGGTCTTGAAGGCAGATTCACCAATCAACTTTGCTTTTCCATTGCGCTAAAACATTTCTGATTCAGCAGCAATAAGCATATATGTGAGATCTATAAGGGTCACGTCGCGGTTCATCATATAGTACTCTCTTACAAACTCAGTATATGAGTTAGGAAGTGACTGAAGAACCCAATCAACAACTATTTCCTCACAAACAACGGATCCCAACATTCTTAAGCTATCAATGTGTGACTTCATCCCTAGGACGTGTGCACACACCGACTTTCTTTCTTTATGTTTACTTGCCAAAAGGGCTTGAGTGATCTTGAACTTTTCATGCCTTTGAACTTGTGGGTTTGGGAGAATAATTGGAGGAGGTGGAGGAAGTGAAGCATGATCTCTCGTTCCTCGATCAAATCGTGGAATATCATCTTCTTGTGGAATGCTTGTTCCAAGGGATTTTGGGAAGACCATAGTTGTCGAACTTTGACATCTACAAAACGGGAGAAAACGAATTCAAGTTAGTTGATTGATTGAGTCCTTGGTAAATCACCCAAATGAGATACTAAGGCTAGGACCCAAAACAATATTCTACAACTCGGGAGAGGGATGTCGTAACCCAAATTGCAGAACATTTGAAGGTAAGTGAATGACGATTCACTAATTTCCACCATGAAAAATGAAAAAGAAATTTAAGTTTTAAATCCATGAAAACTCCTAGATCCTTTGAGATTTATTGAACATTTCAATAGCATGTTTAAATCTCGATATGCCCCTCTTGTTTGTGACTGGGATGCCGAGGATCAAAAAGCGGGTGTGAATAGCCATGCAAACTACATGATGCCCTCACATGTTACAGTCACCTATTCGATGTGCCGGTAAACCACACACGCTCCACCGAACTATGACAAACATTGAATCACCCTTTGCTACCTTTTCTTAGAACCATTTAGTGTGCCAGTAAACCACACACACTCCACTAACGTCTTCGCAAGGGCAAAAAGTGTAATTTCATGGAATTACATCAATTCACTTTTGCCTAAGTAACTAAGATTGGGAATTTGAAAAACATTTAGTTACTTTAGTAATTCATTATACTTATAATGGAAGGTTTCATCCTATCCTACCCGTTCGGCTAACGACCCTCCACTAGTCAAGAGTGCGGTGGGTAAGAGTGGATACCCATTCAATCGCCATTTGATAGACAATTTCCTTAAACACCCCTTATAGACTAGCTTCGTGAATGAGGCCTACTAACGGTAAGACTGACTTTTACTCATACATATATAATGTTAGACTTTTAATGTTAAATATAGTATAGGGTGTATTTTACACTTTCAAAATACTAGGTGGTCAAATTTAATAATTATACATTTAATTCAATTAAATTGTAAGCCAAAACTTTTATGGATTTATTAAACCTCTTTTAATTATACACCTTAATTAATTAATGAAACCATAAGGGTGTGATTTGAACTTTTCAAAACAATACTAGGGTTTTAGAATTTAACATTCCTAATTAAACCTTTAATCAACTTTTAAATTCCAAAACTTGAGGACAAGTTTTGAAACATTTCAAAACATTAGGGTTTAGAATTTAAATATACATCAAAATTAAACTATTAATCAAAATTTAAATTCCAAAACTTGAGGGCATGTTTTGAAACCTTTTTCAAAACATTAGGGTTTCAACTATTTAAATTTCAAAACAACAAAACTTTTTGGGTTCAAATTTAAACTATAAACCTAAAGGGGAAAATATGAAACTTTTCAAAGCACAAGGATCAAATAACAAATAATCTAAATTAACATTTAATCACATAATTATCCATATTTGATTTATTTAATGATTTCTTGCAAAACAATTTACCAATTTAATCAAAATAATTAATCAATTATCACATAAGGAAACAAATATTTTATTAATTGATAAATATCTTCAATTAGATCAAGAATATAGTCAAATATATCATAAAATCGGATTTATATTGATTAAATATGATAAGGCAACTGTAACGCCTGTGTTTCCGGGCTTGCCACTTTTAGCAATGTAATAGTCTAGGTTAACCTTTGTAACTCGTTTTGAAATAATAATAATGTATTATTTAAGTATTATGTGTTTTGTGCTTAATTGCTTAATTATGTGGTTTGATTAATTAAGAATAAAAATAAGCATCGAAATTTAAGTTTAAAATAAACTTGATATCATTGGATAAAGTTGTAGTGGTCGAAACGAGTTTTCCGAATATATATAGAACGCCCAAATCTGACTTCGTATGAGGAAGTTATGATTTATCGAAGTTCCGGCTTAGCGGTATACAGCCTGTTTTACTCGATTTGAGGTCGAGCAGTTGTTAGCCGAAGCAATCTAAATGAGAATTGAAGATCTCATTGTTGGTATCGAAACGATAAAAAGTTAGGCGAGAACGGACGTCAAACGAAGAAGTTATGAATTTATAACGAAAGTTTCTATCCCGGCCTATTAAAAATAATTAATAAAAATAAAGTCAAAATTAGCCGACGGAGTCTAAACGAAAGTCGTAGAGCGTAGTCTCACCTTCGCGTGGATATAAAGAACGTCGAAAACGGAGTTCGTATGAAGAAGTTATGAATTTCCGAAGTTTATTAATCATTTGGTATTTATATTTAATTCAAAATTCGGAAGCATTATCCGAACGAGTCATTGATCTGATCCGAGGTACGCGCCGCGTACTCGAGTATGCCCCGTGTACTCCGAGGGTGTCGACATCGCAGCAAGTGGCTTCGGATGACGCATGCGCTTACGAACATTGGAGCAGTACGCGCTGCGTACTGCTGTACGCCCTGCGTAATTGAGGCTTCCAGCCTCTATATAAAGGATCCGAAGACAGCCTTCTTTGTTGTTCAATTTCTTCTCTTCTCTCTAGTCTTTTGCATCGTTTTTCGTGCCGAAGCTATCCCGAAGTCCCGGTATCATACTCTAGCCCTGAGGCAAGTCCCGAGATCCCGAAGATCCCGAAAAGTGCGGTTCCCGAGTCGAAGCTCTGCCCGCGAGAAGTTAGATTTTTGTGAAGATCTTCCAGATCTGCTGTGGATTACTACTTCTATAAGCCGTAGTGCTGTCCGATCATCTTCTGATCAAGTGAGTGTGTAGTTATTTTCTTCCAAATACAATAATATGAAGTATTTTATATAAAATACGTGCTATGTGTATATATTTGGTTGTGTTATGTGTGAATGTGTATTCACTCTCTTCTATCTTATAGATCTGATTATTTCTCTATGAGATATGTGTTATGTGTGTGTGTGCCTCATCTTTTATGTGATATATGTGTTGACTAAAGCATGCTATACAGGTTTTTAAACTATGTATACAAATGTATATTTTTATCTACTAATATGTTGGGTAGAACATGGGTAGATAGTTGGTGTGTAATAAACAGATGAGAGGTCTCGTTGTTGTTTGATTTAGTCATCTAGCGGAGTTTAGATGACGACCACATACTTTTCTAGATAGTCTTGTGGAAACATTAGCAGGTTCGCCACCTGTAGGTGTTAATGAACTTGGGTGTTCATTCGATGTACTCCATCCCCCTCATGGTTGCCTTATTTGACTTATATTGCTGAGGTACCCCCGAAGCATGTGTTGTCGCCCCGATGAAATATTCTTAGACTAGGTCCCTTATGTTAGTTGTTTTAGGGACATTAAAGTGAGAATAACGAGAATGGGTAATTGGGTTATTGTTGGTTGGTGAAAATTAAATATGATATTTATTGTGGGTTGAAAACCCTATATGCTCACCAGGCTCCCAAGCCTGACCCACTCAGTTTTAAATTGTATTACAGGTAGTGGCGGAAGGGAATGAGATGGGTGAACCATCAAGTTGTTTTGTTTACAAGTCTGCATATGTTTATATTTGTCATATGACTTGTAATGTATTCGTTTATGCTTATTGGTCTGTATCGGAACATGACACCCCGAGTTTTGATTATAATGAAAATACATTTCTTTTATGAAATGCTTCGGTAAACAATGTTTTATCATGTTTTGTTTTTGGGAACAAATTCCGCAACTCTTTCAAATCAAAAGGATTTACTCTGAAAATATTTAAAAGCATAAATGAAAATCGGTCTTTTCTGGCCGAGATTTTGGGAATGTCACAACAACTATCCTTAAGCAAAAACAGCAAGAAATCCCAGTTTTCCCTCCATCTGACGAGCCGACTCGCCGAGTTAGCATGGACTCGGCGAGTTCATCTATGGACTCGGCGAGTCCAGCCTCCAGAACCACAAAAATCGAATTTTTTTATCATACAATGCATCAATACAATAGAAACCAGTCTAGGCTCTGATACCACTAATGGGTTTTGGTCCTAAGAACATCCTATGTGCTCATACAAACCATAATGCTTGGATCTAGGTTTCTCTATTGTACATGCAAGTTATCCAAGACTATAAACCCTAATTCTAGCATTCAAGTAATCATATTAACATGAGAATGGGTTTAAGATGTTACCTTGATTGTTATGTAGCAATAACAATCCAATTCTTCCTTGTATTGACTTTAGAAAGCTTAGAGTCACAAATGTCACTCCTCTAATGGTTCACAAACACCATAAGCAAGAGGATGAAGAGGAGAGAGGATGGAGGCTGCCCAAAACGTGTTCTAACCCTAGAAGAAAGCTTCACCACGTTTTTGGGTCATAAGGGTCATATATATAGTGAGGCTATTAGGGTTATCTAACAAGGAAACCCTAATTTGGATGCTTAAGCCCTAAGCAACCCATAGACTCCTTTAATTAAGGCCTTGGACGATTTCTTTATGGGCTTCCCCATAGAATTCGTCCACTCCTTAATTTAAGACAGTCCATAGCCCAAATTGCAATTATCTTATAATTACAATTCCAGTCCCTTAAGTTTAATTAATCTCTTTTAGTCACAAAACTAATTACCAATTAATTATTGACTAATATTAATTAAACAATATAATTTCTCCTTTAATATATTATTCCCATAATATATTAATAAATCATATTTAATCCTTTCTCTCCATAATGAATCCTATCAAGTTGCTTTGGTGAAGGCAACCCAAAAGGACCATGCACCATCGGGTCAAGTATATACCAAAATAGTTATGGACTTAGACACTAATCCAACACTAGCATCCTAATCATATCAAATCATGGGCCGGTATTGGTGCCTTCTACCTGCCAAACACGGTGAGGAGGCTCACCTCAATCTGCTGAATCTCTCCGATGAAATCTCGGATTGCTGATCCGGAAACCCACCGCGCTATCACCATCAAATAATAACCAATTAATAATTGGTCCACAACCCATAACTGAAATCCTAGTTTGAAGTCCAACCCTCAGGGTAAAATTCCATTTTATCCTTTTCCTCACTTGGCCCAAAAACCGAGGCCTAATCTAATCACCCCCAAAAAGCCCAATAAGGCCTAACTTCCTAAATGGGCCCAAAAACCATCATGGGCCTAATCCAAGAAGGCCCAAGGTTTTATAATGCCCCAAAAAAATCAGAAGACTAACGGCCCAACAAGGCCCAAACCCTAAAAGTGCAAAATATGGCCCAATACGCGAAAGTCAACAAAATTCAAATTGTTGAGTATGATGGGCATACTCAAACTTACGCTCAACATACTCCCTTCAGGGTCAGTACGCGCAGAGTATGTATGAGATGGGTACGACCTACGTACTCCACAAAAAACCAACCAATCGCATTAAGCACTTAATCGGTTAAGCCACTAAGCCAAACTCTCAGGTCTGATCCCAAATGATGACTTAACACGTATGGTGGGAAACTTTACTCCCATGCATGACTTAATGGGACCCAAAACTCAAAAAGAACCATATGTGAAAGGAAAGATATTTAAGAAAATATTGGACCCAAAACTTTGTTTGTTTAATACAACAATACTTATACATTTTTGGTTTTAGGGTTTAAAACTCGAGTACGCCCCGCGTACTCCGAGGGTGTCGACATCGCAGCAAGTGGCTTCGGATGACGCATGCGCTTACGAACATTGGAGCAGTACGCGTTGCGTACTGCTGTACGCCCCGCGTAATTGAGGCTTCCAGCCTCTATATAAAGGATCCGAAGACAGCCTTCTTTGTTGTTCAATTTCTTCTCTTCTCTCTAGTCTTTTGCATCGTTTTTCGTGCCGAAGCTATCCCGAAGTCCCGGTATCATACTCTAGCCCTGAGGCAAGTCCCGAGATCCCGAAGATCCCGAAAAGTGCGGTTCCCGAGTCGAAGCTCTGCCCGCGAGAAGTTCGATTTTTGTGAAGATCTTCCAGATCTGCTGTGGATTACTACTTCTATAAACCGTAGTGCTGTCCGATCATCTTCTGATCAAGTGAGTGTGTAGTTATTTTCTTCCAAATACAATAATATGAAGTATTTTATATAAAATACGTGCTATGTTGTGACAACCGTCAATTTTCAGTCGAGTCAAAGTCAACGAAAGTCAACAAGTCAAACCGGTCCACTCATTTTGCCGTGAGTACTAGAGCTTACGTTAAGTAACTCCTAAACAACTCTCTATTCTAACGAGATATCCTAAACCAAAAAGTGCGTACATCTAGATCTCCTTAACCTAAAACTGTGGTACGTGGCGAGCCAAACCGATAAAACAATGTCGCATACTCATCGGGAGTATGCAAGATCCTTAAACAAGGCGTAACGGGGCTTACGGACCCTGCATTGCAAAGCCGAACACTCAAAAAGGTCACCAATGAAACCTCTCTCAATCGTTTTCACTCTATCTCTTCTTATGTCAAATCTCTCCCAAATCTCTCTAAGTATGTGAAATCTCTCCCACATATCTCTTTGTATGTGAAATCTCTCCAAGTATGTCAAATCTCTCCCAAATCTCTCTAAGTATGTGAAATCTCTCCCACATATCTCTTTGTATGTGAAATCTCTCCAAGTATGTCAAATCTCTCCCAAATCTCTCTAAGTATGTGAAATCTCTCCCACATATCTCTTTGTATGTGAAATCTCTCAAAGTATGTCAAATCTCTCCCAAATCTCTCTAAGTAAGTGAAATCTCTCCCACATATCTCTTTGTATGCGAAATCTCTCCAAGTATGTCAAATCTCTCCCAAATCTCTCTAAGTATGTGAAATCTCTCCCACATATCTCTTTGTAAGTGAAATCTCTCCAAGTATGTCAAATCTCTCCCAAATCTCTCTAAGTATGTGAAATCTCTCCCACATATCTCTTTGTATGTGAAATCTCTCCAAGTATGTCAAATCTCTCCCAAATCTCTCTAAGTATGTGAAATCTCTCCCACATATCTCTTTGTATGTGAAATCTCTCCAAGTATGTCAAATCTCTCCCAAATCTCTCTGAGAACGAGGAATCTCTCTCAAATCTCTCTCGAAATCTCTCCCAACTTTCTCTAATCACTCGGGGCATCCCGACCCTCGAATTTGGCGAAATCAGCCCAAAAACGGAAGTCTACGCGAAAAACGGACCTTAGGAACCGAAATCCCTCTTAGGAACCGAACCCTCCTGATGAAGAAGGCTGCTGATCCGAACCGAAGGTACTGTTCACTAACCGAATCGAAGGTACTGTTCATTACTGTTCACTACAGTCCGTTCGGTTCTGCCATTCTCGCTTCTTAACTCCGAACCGAAGCTTCCCTGCTGACCCTTCGGACCGAGCCTTCGGACCGAGGCTTCGGACCGGACCCTCGCCCTTCGCCTTCACTCCTTCTTCTGGCTCGCGCCTTCGTTTCCGACTCAGCATCAGCATGGACCGAGCCTCGGCCTAGGACCGAGAGGTCTCGCTGGAAGCTCAATTTCTCCCGGTTTTCGCATAGTTTTACGTTTAAGGCCCATTTTTAATTATTTTAACGCGGGGTTTTCACCCAAAATCATATTTTAACATAATAAACCCTAAATATTCACAATTTAATCATATTTACATAAAAATCTTTATTTAAATATTAAAAGCAAGTGGGTAAAGTACAAAGAGATGGAGTGTTGACTTTGCTTTACTTTATGACGCAAGCAACCCCCATACCCACTCCATGACAACCCATACTCCTCCCCACCATACTTTGTACCTTTTACCCCTTTTTACAAGCCATCCCCACGTTTTTGAGAGCTGGATAATCATCCTCTCTCCTCATTTTCTCTCATTTGCTCTCATTTCACAAGAAGATCAAACTCTTTTCTCTCTCACTTTCTCTCTCTAGAAATTCGAGATTCAAGGGCTGATCTTGAGTCTTTCCTCCACATTTGGTAAGCATAATCCATTCTCTTTATGTTTATCTCAATGATTTTCACTCAAATCATGGATATCTTACACAAACTCCAATATACTTGTGTTAGAGCTTCGAATCTTGAAGTGTTCTTGGGTTGAACACTTCTCTTCTTCAACACTTACCTACTGAAAACACTTAAGGTGAGTTCATACCCCTACATTTTCATGTTTTCTCAAGTTTTTAGGGGGGGGGGGGGGGGGGGGGGGGGAATACAAGTTAAAATACTTAGAACATAACTACATTTTTCTAACAGCTTTCCTAGAAACGTTTCACTCCATTCACGGACTGTTTTGGACATATTAAATATTTTTGTTTTCAAAACTGTTTTAGGTGCTTGTAGTTCCACTTCTTAGCTTTAAAATGACCACTTGCACATCTCCATACGATTTTTCTACAATTTATGGTGATTTTTACAAAACTGCCTATCATTTCAAACATCAATCCGGACCAGTCTGTGATTATGGACTTTTTCACCCAAGTTAGAGGTCATTAAAAATTATAATAAAAATTATGAACAAACTAGACTCATTTTCCAAACTCTCAGAAGTTACAGAACCTGATTTGGACATTTTATGATTTTTCTACAATTTTTCCAATAACAGTTACAGAAAATGTTATTAACAGAAAAAACACAATAAATTTCATTTCACCTTGTAACATGTTGAGCAAGGTATACATCGTTATGTGATTATGTGTAGTTGCAATATATGACAAATTTTGTATTCTTACATAGACATACATCAGAAAACAAATGGATTTACACCTTCACAAGTATGACAAATATATATATATATATATATATATATATATATATATATATATATATATATATATATATATATATATATATATACGATATTACGAGGCTATATCCATTAAAATATAAACATTGATAAATTATGACAAGTAAGGCCTATGCTCATTTCCTACGAAATCAACCGATAGACTATAATAGGTATAGTTTAGGGTTATTCATATAACAAACACAATATTAAAGGTCTTACACTTACAAAAGAGTTATTGCCGCTATGGACGATTAAGATAATCTATAACAAGTATAGTTAAGCCATTATACCCCCACAAACGAACGCGTTAGTTATAATCGGTATAGTTATGGTAAATACATATTACAAACAAAGTAATAAACTATAATAGGTATAGTTTATGTTTCATCTACCCTAGGAACTTAATTACAAGAAAGGAACTCACCACCATCACCATCACTTTTGATAAGCTATTCATATGCATAGTTCAGGTTCACTAATCCCTATCACTCCCCGGTGAACTATGATATGTATAGGTTACACTCACCATCACCATCACTTTTGATAAGCTATTCATATGCATAGTTCAGGTTCACTAATCCCTATCACTCCCCGGTGAACTATGATATGTATAGGTTACACTCACCATCACCATCACTTTTGATAAGCTATTCATATGCATAGTTCAGGTTCCCTAATCCCTATCACTCCCCGGTGAACTATGATATGTATAGGTTACACTCACCATCACCACCACTTTTGATAAGCTATTCATATGCATAGTTCAGGTTCCCTAATCCCTATTACTCCCCGGTGAACTATGATATGTATAGGTTATATTCACAATAGATTTTCGTATGGTTAGACTTCAACTATAATCGTTGAGCGTATATGCTTGAGTCATATGTAACGCCTGTGTTTCCGGGCTTGCCACTTTTAGCAATGTAATAGTCTAGGTTAACCTTTGTAACCCGTTTTGAAATAATAATAAGATTGTATTATTTGAGTATTATGTGTTTTGTGCTTAATTGCTTAATTATGTGGTTTGATTAATTAAGAATATAAATAAGCGTCGAAATTTAAGTTTAAAATAAACTTGATATCATTGGATAAAGTTGTAGTGGTCGAAACGAGGATTCCGGAGATATAAGGAATGCCGAAATCCGAGTTATAACGAAGAAGTTATGACCTGTCGGAGTTTTACGGCAAAACCGGCACGGCACCGGGAAGCGTAAATAGTGAATTTACGATAGAGCGAGATTTAGCCTTATCAATCTAAACAAAAGTTGTAGATTATGTTAAGATAAGAGCGTCAATAAAAAGAACGCCCAAATCTGACTTCGTATGAGGAAGTTATGATTTTTCTAAGATTCGGCTTAGCAGTGCACGACCCGAAACTCGAATTTTAGTTCGAGCGGTTTTTGGCTTACGCGACCTAAATGAGAGTTGAAGATCTCATTAATAGGAACTCAACGGTAAAAATATGGACGAAAACGGAGTTCGTATGAAGGAGTTACGAATTCTTCGCGGTCGTTTAACAGTCTAAACACCTCCTACTGTTAAATTTGAGATCGGTCAAGATTTAGCCGACGGAGTCTAAACAAAAGTTGTAGATCTTGATTTTACCTACGCGTGGATATAAAGAACGTCAAAAACGGAGCTCGTATGCGAAAGTTATGATTTTTCTAAGTTCGAAGGCTAACACGCGATAGGGGTGACGTGGCACCACCCAGAGTTTGACACGTGGCACCAGCAGAAAGCCGCCACATGGGCCAACTCGGCGAGTAGGTGTTCCCTACTCGGCGAGTAGGGGCCAACTCGGCGAGTAGGTGTCCCCTACTCGGCGAGTCCATCAGATATTTTCACTATAAATAGGAGGCGAGGGTTCAGGGTTAAATTGCTCATTTCTTCTCATCTTTGCGCCGAAGCTCTGCATTTTTACACCCCGAAGCCCCGGTATCATACTCTAGCCCCGAGGCAAGTCCCGAGATCCCGAAGATCCCGAGAAGCGCGGTTCCCGAGTCGAAGCTCTGCCCGCGAAAAGTCGATTTTTGTGAAGATCTTCCAGATCTGCTGAGGATTACTACTTCTATAAGCCGTAGTGCTGTCCGATCATCTTCTGATCAAGTGAGTGTGTAGTTATTTCTTCTAATACAATAATACGAAGTATTTTATATAAAAATACGTGCTACGTGTATATATTTGGTTGTGTTATGTGTGAATGAGTATTCACTCTCTTCTATCTTATAGATCTGCTTATTTCTTTATGAGATATGTGTTATGTGTGTGTGCCTCATCTGTTATGTGACATATGTGTTGATTAAATCATGCTATACAAGTTTTCTTTAAACTACGTATGAAAATATATATTTATCTACTAATATGTTGGGTAGAACATGGGTAGATAGTTGGTGTGTAATAAACAGATGAGAGGCCTCGATGTTGTTGTTGTTGTTGATCTAGTTATTCAGCGGAGTATGGATAACGACCACGGACTCTTTCTAGACAGTCCAGTGGAACACTAGCAGGTTCATAACCTGTAGGTGTTGTGAACGATGTGTTCACCGGTGTACTCTATCCCCCTCATGGTTGCCTTTAGGATATCTATTGTTGAGGAAACCCCTTCGCAGTGATGTCCGTCCCGATGAAAATCCTAGATTAGGTCCCTTGAGATAGTTGTTTTAGGGACGTAAAGTGAGGATAACGGGAATGGGTAATCGGGATAGTGATTGGTTGGTGAATTTAAATATAATTTATTTATTGTGGGTTGAAAACCCTATATGCTCACCAGGCTCCCAAGCCTGACCCACTCAGTTTTATTTGTATTACAGGAAGTGGCACAAGGGCGTAAGATGGATGGATCATCTTGTTGTTTTGTTTACAAGTCTGTATATGTATATATTTGTTGAATGACTTGTAATGTTTATCGTTTATGCTTTATGGTCTGTATCGGAACATGACATCCCGAGTTTTGATTATATAATGAAATGCATCTCTTGATGAAATGCTTTGATAAATACTATTTTATCATGTTTTGTTTTGGGAACAAATTCCGCAACTCTTTCAAATCAAAAAGGATTTACTCTGAAAATATTTAAAAGCATAAATGAAAATCGGTCTTTTCTGGCCGAGATTTTGGGGATGTCACATCATACAAGAATTTAGTCTGGATTGGCTTGGAATTGGTGGTGCCCGCCTCATCTCCTGTTCCTTGTTTGGTTGTGGACCTAGGGCGGACCCATTATATTCGACGTTTTATCTAACCTAAATCTTATATAACTTATATATGTTGGACAATTATAGGGGAAATCTACGGGTAAATCTAGAATACATCAACGCATCATATAGGATTATTCTGTATACACTTAATTAAGAAAATATTGGATTTTCTGGAGATCAAACTCTATCGATTTTAAAAGAGGAAAACGGTTTCTACTCCAAACAAAACTCTTATGAACTCACCAACTTAATTGTTGACACTTTTCAAAACTACTTGTATTCTCAGGGAATCAGTGAAACAGGAAAACTTCAGCGCTTTGAGGATGGGACGTTAAACCGTCAACAATTTATTTTTGTCATCATATTGTAATTGATTTTGAAACATGTAAACAAATACTTTGGTGTAACTTTTTCAATTATATTTATGATGGTTGTATTTACTTTGAGCACTATTATACATATTGTTGTGATACTGAACATGAAGTCCTCCACCCCTGGACGTTTCCGCCATCCTTGGTTTGGGGGTGTGAAATATGTGTATATATTTGGTTGTGTTATGTGTGAATGTGTATTCACTCTCTTCTATCTTATAGATCTGATTATTTTTCTATGAGATATGTGTTATGTGTGTGTGTGCCTCATCTGTTATGTGATATATGTGTTGACTAAAGCATGCTATACAGGTTTTTAAACTATGTATACAAATGTATATTTTTATCTACTAATATGTTGGGTAGAACATGGGTAGATAGTTGGTGTGTAATAAACAGATGAGAGGCCTCGTTGTTGTTTGATTTAGTCATCTAGCGGAGTTTAGATGACGACCACATACTTTTCTAGATAGTCTTGTGGAAACATTAGCAGGTTCGCCACCTGTAGGTGTTAATGAACTTGGGTGTTCATTCGCTGTACTCCATCCCCCTCATGGTTGCCTTATTTGACTTATATTGCTGAGGTACCCCCGAAGCATGTGTTGTCGCCCCGATGAAATATTCTTAGACTAGGTCCCTTATGTTAGTTGTTTTAGGGACATTAAAGTGAGAATAACGGGAATGGGTAATTGGGTTATTGTTGGTTGGTGAAAATTAAATATGATATTTATTGTGGGTTGAAAACCCTATATGCTCACCAGGCTCCCAAGCCTGACCCACTCAGTTTTAAATTGTATTACACGTAGTGGCGGAAGGGCATGAGATGAGTGAACCATCAAGTTGTTTTGTTTACAAGTATGCATATGTTTATATTTGTCATATGACTTGTAATGTATTCGTTTATGCTTATTGGTCTGTATCGGAACATGACACCCCGAGTTTTGATTATAATGAAAATACATTTCTTTTATGAAATGCTTCGGTAAACAATGTTTTATCATGTTTTGTTTTTGGGAACAAATTCCGCAACTCTTTCAAATCAAAAGGATTTACTCTGAAAATATTTAAAAGCATAAATGAAAATCGGTCTTTTCTGGCCGAGATTTTGGGGATGTCACAGTTGGTATCAGAGCATTAGTTTAAGCGAACTAGGAATTTGTAGGATTGTAGACTTAAACTTAGAATGCCAAGTAAAGTTTTGAGATGTGTGTCTGTTATGTTTTAGACACGAGCACTGGTTTATTTTAGGAAAGTTGCCTAAAATGCTTTTATGTGCTAAATGTTATATGTTGCCATATATGATATTATTTGTTTGGATCTATGGTCTGTTGCCGACCGGATCTAGAAACCTTATGTGTGTAGGATTCTAAGCGTACGTCTACGATATTAGAACTAGCATGCAAACGTTTCGGAGTGATAAGGATGATTTGAATATCTATCATGATTGAGGATCTAATTTCACCTTATTCGGTGTAGATCAAAATGGTGAGAACAAGAAGTGGAGTTGGAAATGCTGACGAAAACAGGAATCAACCACCAGTGATTGAGCCAATACCTGTCGTAGCAGCAGCACCTGAGCCAATAACCATGGCTGGTGTGCAATTGATGATTCAGACGATGTTGGATCGTCAGATGGATGAAACTAGACGGTTGCTTCAACAAAATCGTGAAGAACTGTCGATTCGTGTGGAAGAGCCTGAACTGAATGAAGGGCACTCGGAAGGTGGAAACTTCAGTGGGTCTATTGGTCCAGCCAACCCACCGATAGTTAGGCAAGATAACCATGAAGGAAGGAATGATGGAATGGGATGCAAGTACAAGGACTTTTTGACTTGCAAACCATCGAACTTCAATGGAAAGGAGGATCCGATTGGGGTTATGGATTGGATCTCCGAAATGGAGCTAGCCTTCATGACGTGTGGCTGCAGAGGTAAGTTGCAAACTATCTATGCCGTGCGTCAATTCCGAGGTGGAGCCGTTCGTTGGTGGAACACTCTAAGGAAGACCTTAAGCCCTAATGAGCCACTTCAATTGTCATGGGCAGAGTTCTTGGTGCAGTTCAAGCGCAAGTTCTGCTCGGCTCAAAATCTGTTGGAGTTGGAGAATAAGTTTTTGACATTGACGAAGGGTAGCATGTCAGTGGATGAGTACACCAATAACTTCACCGATAAGATGGAGTTTGCCTTGCGTATCGTTCCAGACGAGCTGACAAAGGTGGATCGGTATGCGAAGGGACTTCCATGGGAGTACGAGGTGCCAGTACGTCAGACACTTACTCTAGAGGCAGCTATCTGGGCTGCCAAGTCTGTGGAGAACATGATCAAGGGGAGAACCACTGTCAAGGTTGAGGTTGGTGAGAAAAGGAAGTTTGAAGGAACATCTGGTTCCAGTAAGAAGAGCAAATTTTTGAAATCTGATTCGAAAAAGTTTGGAGGAAAAGGAGGCGAAGCGAAGTGGTGTGATAAGTGTAGGAAAAAGCACTTTGGGAAATGTAGCGAGGATGTGACCTGCTACAAGTGTGGAAAGGTTGGACATTTTGCCAATGAATGTCCGAACAACAAAAGGATGTGTTTTGGGTGTAATGAAGAGGGGCACATTTTGAAAGACTGTCCGAAGAAGGAGGCAGCAAAGCCCAACATTCCACCAAAGCCGAAGGTGAGGGCCTTCCAGATGACACTTGAGGCTGCTAAAGATGAAGCTGATGTCGCTTCAGGTACCTTTCTCGTAAATGATTTACCTGCTCAAATTTTGTTTGATTCTGGAGCCAACTACTCCTTTATTTCGCATGAGTTTGGTAGAAAGCTAGCTTTGCCTATTGATAGACTAGATGATGCTTTATTAGTCGAAGTAGCTAGTGGCAAGTTTGTACAAGTTAGTCATCGTATGAAAAGCATCTTAATTGGTCTGAATGGGAATAAGTTTCACGAGGAATTATTGCCTATCGAACTAAATGGTTTTGACATCGTCTTGGGAATGGATTGGCTTAGCGCCAATGATGCCGAAATTTTATGCAAGAAGAAGATAGTTGAAGTAAACCCGCCTAGAAAAGATTCGTTTATGGTGTATGGGGACAAACACAGAGTGAATTCTGGGATCATCTCTCTAATGAAAGCCAGAAAGTGTTTGACCAAGGGATGTACATCATATTTAGCATTTGTGATTGATGCTAAGAAGGAAAAGAAGGTGATGCAGAGCATTCCAGTGGTGTGTGATTTTCCGGAAGTGTTCCCCGAGGATCTTCCTAGATTACCACCTGATAGACAAGTAGAGTTCAGAATAGACTTGTTACCAGGAACCACGCCAATAGCAAAAGCACCTTATCGATTAGCACCGACGGAGATGAAGGAGCTAATGATGCAACTTCAGGAGTTATTGGACAAAGGTTTCATTAGACCTATTTCATCGCCCTGGGAAGCTCCGGTGTTATTTGTGAAGAAGAAAGATGGAAGTATGAGAATGTGCATCGATTACAGAGAGCTGAACAAGGCAACAATAAAGAATAGATATCTGTTGCCGAGGATTGATGACCTATTTGATCAATTGCAAGGTTCGAGCTATTTCTCGAAGATCGATCTTAGGTCAGGATATCATCAGCTAAAAGTAAGAGAGCAAGATATCGAGAAGACTGCGTTCAGAACTAGATATGGACACTACGAGTTCTTGGTTATGTCATTTGGACTAACCAATGCTCCGGCAGCGTTCATGGATTTGATGAATAGGGTTTGTAATCCTTTCCTTGATAAATCCGTGATAGTGTTTATAGACGACATTCTGATTTACTCGAAAAGCCAGGAGGAGCATGGCAGACACTTGCGAGAAGTGTTAGAAGTCTTGAAGAAGGAGAAGTTGTATGCAAAGTTCTCCAAATGTGATTTTTGGATTCGTGAAGTCCAATTCTTGGGTCACGTGGTCAACCAAGAAGGGATAATGGTTGATCCAGCGAAGATCGAAGCTGTGATGAAGTGGGAACAACCGAAAAGTCCCACGGAGATTCGAAGCTTTTTGGGATTAGCCGGATATTACCGCAGGTTTATCCAAGGCTTTTCTTCGATTGCTACTCCATTGACAACTTTGACCCACAAAGGAGCTACTTATGCTTGGAGTGAGAAGCATAAAGAAGCATTCGAGAAGTTAAAGAAGAAGCTATGCGAGGCACCGATACTTTCTCTACCTGATGGAGTTGAAGACTTCGCTGTTTATAGCGACGCGTCTGGTGTTGGATTGGGTTGTGTTTTGACCCAAAGAGAAAAGGTGATAGCATATGCGTCTCGACAGCTGAAAGAGCACGAAAAGAATTACCCGACTCATGATTTAGAGTTGGTAGCGGTAGTTTTCGCTCTGAAAATATGGAGGCATTACCTCTATGGCACGAAGTGCAAACTTTTCACTGATCATAAGAGTCTCCAATACCTCTTTAATCAGAAAGAATTGAATATGAGGCAACGACGCTGGCTAGAATTACTTAAAGACTACGACTGCGAGATACTTTACCACCCCGGTAAAGCTAATGTTGTTGCTGATGCTCTCAGTCGGAAGGTCAATCTTGAAAGGAAAAGGCCAAGAGCGTTGAGAATTGAAGTTCTCTCGACCATTGTGGAAAGTATAAAGAAAGCTCAAGAGGAAGCTTCTGAGAAAAATGACCGAAAGGAGGAACGTTTGGGTAAAACGTTGATGTTTGGTACTAACGGTCATAGACTGAAGGTATTCCAAGATCGTATTTGGGTACCTAAGTCAGGAGGAATTAGGGATCTTCTGATGGAAGAAGCTCACAAAACCATGTACTCAATTCATCCTGGTAGCACTAAAATGTATAGGGACCTGAAACCCTACTACTGGTGGCCGACGATGAAGCTTGATGTTGCAAAGTATGTGGCCGAGTGTGTGACTTGTGCGAGAGTCAAGACACAACTTCAGAAACCTTACGGGAGTTTAGAACCATTGCCTGTGCCTATGGGTAAGTGGGAAGACATTGCTATGGATTTTGTCACTAAACTGCCCAGAACAAAGAATGGTCACGACATGATTTGGGTGGTCGTTGATCGATTCACTAAGAGTGCGCATTTCATAGCGGCCAGGGAGAAATGGTCTATGGAAAAGCTTGCGAATTCTTACGTGAAGGAAATTGTGAGGCTTCACGGTGTTCCGTTAACGATTGTATCGGATCGTGATAGCCGTTTCACCTCAAGGTTTTGGAAAAGTCTACAAGAGGAAATGGGTACCAAGTTATGTTTAAGCACAGCTTACCATCCGCAGACTGATGGTCAGAGTGAAAGAACAATACAAACACTTGAAGATATGCTGAGAGCATGTACCTTGGAATTCCTAGGTAATTGGGATGAACATTTACCGTTGGTATAATTTTCCTATAATAATAGTTTTCACTCGAGCATTAAGATGACACCTTTTCAAGCTTTGTATGGACAGAAGTGTCGTACGCCGTCTTGTTGGCTTGAGGCTGGGGAAAAGCAGTTTATGGGACCGGAGATGGTTCATCAAACTGCTAAAAAGTTGAAAATAATTAGGGAAAGAATGTTAGCAGCTCAAGATCGTCAAAAGAGCTATGCTGACAAGAAGCGAAGACCGATGACTTTTGAGGTTGGAGATTCGGTTTTGCTTAAAGTCTCTCCGTGGAAGGGACTTATAAGATTTGGAAAAAGGGGAAAGTTGAGTCCAAGGTTTATTGGACCGTTTAAAGTCCTTCAGAGGATTGGGAATCAAGCTTACAAGCTCGAATTACCCGAAGAACTGAATGGAATTCACAACACCTTTCATGTGTGTTATTTGAGGAAGTTCACAGGAGAAGTTCCCGATATAATTCCAATTTCTGAATTGAGAATTGATGAGAACAAAAGGTTGATTGAAGAACCAGAGGCAATTGTTGACCGAAAGACTAAGAAGTTGCGACGCAAAATGGTTGGGTTAGTGCTTGTCCGATGGAAACACACGAATGGGCCGAATCTCACCTGGGAGACGGAGAGTGACATGTTGAGTCGCTACCCGCATTTGTTTGTTGATGTGTGATTCCGGGGACGGAATCATTCTAAGGTGGAGAGAATTGTAACGCCTGTGTTTCCGGGCTTGCCACTTTTAGCAATGTAATAGTCTAGGTTAACCTTTGTAACTCGTTTTGAAATAATAATAATGTATTATTTGAGTATTATGTGTTTTGTGCTTAATTGCTTAATTATGTGGTTTGATTAATTAAGAATAAAAATAAGCGTCGAAATTTAAGTTTAAAATAAACTTGATATCATTGGATAAAGTTGTAGTGGTCGAAACGAGGTTTCCGAATATATATAGAACGCCCAAATCTGACTTCGTATGAGGAAGTTATGATTTATCGAAGTTCCGGCTTAGCGGTATACAGCCTGTTTTACTCGATTTGAGGTCGAGCGGTTGTTAGCCGAAGCAATCTAAATGAGAATCGAAGATCTCATTGTTGGTATCGAAACGATAAAAAGTTAGGCGAGAACGGACGTCAAACGAAGAAGTTATGAATTTATAACGAAAGTTTCTGTCCCGGCCTATTAAAAATAATTAATAAAAATAAAGTCAAAATTAGCCGACGGAGTCTAAACGAAAGTCGTAGAGCGTAGTCTCACCTTCGCGTGGATATAAAGAACGTCGAAAACGGAGTTCGTATGAAGAAGTTATGAATTTCCGAAGTTTATTAATCATTTGGTATTTATATTTAATTCAAAATTCGGAAGCATTATCCGAACGAGTCATTGATCTGATCAGAGGTACGCGCCGCGTACTCGAGTACGCCCCGCGTACTCCGAGGGTGTCGACATCGCAGCAAGTGGCTTCGGATGACGCATGCGCTTACGAACATTGGAGCAGTACGCGCTGCGTACTGCTGTACGCCCCGCGTAATTGAGGCTTCCAGCCTCTATATAAAGGATCCGAAGATAGCCTTCTTTGTTGTTCAATTTCTTCTCTTCTCTCTAGTCTTTTGCATCGTTTTTCGTGCCGAAGCTATCCCGAAGTCCCGGTATCATACTCTAGCCCTGAGGCAAGTCCCGAGATCCCGAAGATCCCGAAAAGTGCGGTTCCCGAGTCGAAGCTCTGCCCGCGAGAAGTTCGATTTTTGTGAAGATCTTCCAGATCTGCTGTGGATTACTACTTCTATAAGCCGTAGTGCTGTCTGATCATCTTCTGATCAAGTGAGTGTGTAGTTATTTTCTTCCAAATACAATAATATGAAGTATTTTATATAAAATACGTGCTATGTGTATATATTTGGTTGTGTTATGTGTGAATGTGTATTCACTCTCTTCTATCTTATATATCTGATTATTTCTCTATGAGATATGTGTTATGTGTGTGTGTGCCTCATCTTTTATGTGATATATGTGTTGACTAAAGCATGCTATACAGGTTTTTAAACTATGTATACAAATGTATATTTTTATCTACTAATATGTTGGGTAGAACATGGGTAGATAGTTGGTGTGTAATAAACAGATGAGAGGCCTCGTTGTTGTTTGATTTAGTCATCTAGCGGAGTTTAGATGACGACCACATACTTTTCTAGATAGTCTTGTGGAAACATTAGCAGGTTCGCCACATGTAGGTGTTAATGAACTTGGGTGTTCATTCGCTGTACTCCATCCCCCTCATGGTTGCCTTATTTGACTTATATTGCCGAGGTACCCCCGAAGCATGTGTTGTCGCCCCGATGAAATATTCTTAGACTAGGTCCCTTATGTTAGTTGTTTTAGGGACATTAAAGTGAGAATAACGGGAATGGGTAATTGGGTTATTGTTGGTTGGTGAAAATTAAATATGATATTTATTGTGGGTTGAAAACCCTATATGCTCACCAGGCTCCCAAGCCTGACCCACTCAGTTTTAAATTGTATTACAGGTAGTGGCGGAAGGGCATGAGATGGGTGAACCATCAAGTTGTTTTGTTTACAAGTCTGCATATGTTTATATTTGTCATATGACTTGTAATGTATTCGTTTATGCTTATTGGTATGTATCGGAACATGACACCCCGAGTTTTGATTATAATGAAAATACATTTCTTTTATGAAATGCTTCGGTAAACAACGTTTTTTCATGTTTTGTTTTTGGGAACAAATTCCGCAACTCTTTCAAATCAAAAGGATTTACTCTGAAAATATTTAAAAGCATAAATGAAAATCGGTCTTTTCTGGCCGAGATTTTGGGGATGTCACAGCAACTATCCTTAACCAAAAACAGCAAGAAATCCCAGTTTTCCCTCCATCTGACGAGCCGACTCGCCGAGT
Organism: Lactuca sativa; assembly: GCF_002870075.4. Taxonomy (NCBI): domain Eukaryota; kingdom Viridiplantae; phylum Streptophyta; class Magnoliopsida; order Asterales; family Asteraceae; genus Lactuca; species Lactuca sativa. The sequence continues at coordinate 129,823,723 of NC_056626.2, forward strand.
CAGCATGGACTCGGCGAGTTCATCTATGGACTCGGCGAGTCCAGCCTCCAGAACCACAAAAATCGAATTTTTTTATCATACAATGCATCAATACAATAGAAACCAGTCTAGGCTCTGATACCACTAATGGGTTTTGGTCCTAAGAATATCCTATGTGCTCATACAAACCATAATGCTTGGATCTAGGTTTCTCTATTGTACATGCAAGTTATCCAAGACTATAAACCCTAATTCTAGCATTCAAGTAATCATATTAACATGAGAATGGGTTTAAGATGTTACCTTGATTGTTATGTAGCAATAACAATCCAATTCTTCCTTGTATTGACTTTAGAAAGCTTAGAGTCACAAATGTCACTCCTCTAATGGTTCACAAACACCATAAGCAAGAGGATGAAGAGGAGAGAGGATGGAGGCTGCCCAAAACGTGTTCTAACCCTAGAAGAAAGCTTCACCACGTTTTTGGGTCATAAGGGTCATATATATAGTGAGGCTATTAGGGTTATCTAACAAGGAAACCCTAATTTGGATGCTTAAGCCCTAAGAAACCCATAGACTCCTTTAATTAAGGCCTTGGACGATTTCCTTATGGGCTTCCCCATAGAATTCGTCCACTCCTTAATTTAAGACAATCCATAGCCCAAATTGCAATTATCTTATAATTACAATTCCAGTCCCTTAAGTTTAATTAATCTCTTTTAGTCACAAAACTAATTACCAATTAATTATTGACTAATATTAATTAAACAATATAATTTCTCCTTTAATATATTATTCCAATAATATATTAATAAATCATATTTAATCCTTTCTCTCCATAATTAATCCTATCAAGTTGCTTTGGTGAAGGCAACCCAAAAGGACCATGCACCATCGGGTCAAGTACATACCAAAATAGTTATGGACTTAGACACTAATCCAACACTAGCATCCTAATCATATCAAATCATGGGCCGGTATTGGTGCCTTCTACCTGCCAAACACGGTGAGGAGGCTCACCTCAATCTGCTGAATCTCTCCGATGAAATCTCGGATTGCTGATCAGGAAACCCACCGCGCTATCACCATCAAATAATAACCAATTAATAATTGGTCCACAACCCATAACTGAAATCCTAGTTTGAAGTCCAACCCTCAGGGTAAAATTCCATTTTATCCTTTTCCTCACTTGGCCCAAAAACCGAGGCCTAATCTAATCACCCCCAAAAATCCCAATAAGGCCTAACTTCCTAAATGGGCCCAAAAACCATCATGGGCCTAATCCAAGAAGGCCCAAGGTTTTATAATGCCCCAAAAAAATCAGAAGACTAACGGCCCAACAAGACCCAAACCCTAAAAGTCCAAAATATGGCCCAATACGCGAAAGTCAACAAAATTCAAATTGTTGAGTATGATGGGCATACTCAAACTTACGCTCGGCATACTCCCTTCAGGGTCAGTACGCGCAGAGTATGTATGAGATGGGTACGACCTACGTACTCCACAAAAAACCAACCAATCGCATTAAGCACTTAATCGGTTAAGCCACTAAGCCAAACTCTCAGGTCTGATCCCAAATGATGACTTAACACGTATGGTGGGAAACTTTACTCCCATGCATGACTTAATGGGACCCAAAACTCAAAAAGAACCATATGTGCAAGGAAAGATATTTAAGAAAATAGTGGACCCAAAACTTTGTTTGTTTAATACAGCAATACTTATACATTTTTGGTTTTAGGGTTTAAGACTACGGTTCATATTTAAGAAAATATTGGATTTTCTAGAAACATACATTATCATTGTGCAAGGAAAAGATACAAAGGAAATACATACATCTACAACTCATATTTAAGAAAATATTGGATTTTCTAGAAACATACATTGTCATTTTACAATGAAAAGATACAATGGAAATACATACATTTATAGTTCATATTAAAGAAAATATCGGATTTTCTAGAAGTATACAAAATCATTTTACACGAAAACGTTACAAATCCGTCTCACACAAAATGCTTATAAACTCACCAATTTAATTGTCGACACTTTTCAAAATCATTTGTATTCTTAGGAAATCAGTAAACATGTATTCAAACCATTTTGAAGACCGGCGTCGCTATTTCATGTTTCTTACTTGTCAGTTATTTGTATTTAGCTTATGAACAAACAAAGTTTTTTAAACAATGTAAACTTGAATCCTCAATGTATGAATGTATGTGTTGCTATGTTTCATTTATATCCAATTGTTATGATACTGTGAAATGACATCATCCACCCTCGGACGTTTCCGTCGTTCCGGTTCGGGGGTGTGACAGTTGATTATCGCATCATTTTGGATTCTGAGATATACCGGGATTGTGTATTAGAGATTTTTGTGTTTGATTCCCAACTGATCTCATCCCTATTATGATGGAAAATGTTCGCGTGATTACAGGTATAGATTAGTTGAGTCGGATCAAGGCATTGATTAACTGTGAGAGGCAGTGATTGATGGTTCATGACCCTAATGGGGGAGTGTTGAATATTTATGGTGAAGGTACAAGAGTTCGATCTGCATTCTGTTCCGCCGCCTGGGCGAGACAATGTCTTTAGCATAGATGTATGGGGTATCTCGCCTATGTGCTTGATACACGGGGAGATGCGAAGAAGTGGGTTTCCGATGTCCCAATTGTGAGAGAATTTCCTGATGTTTTCCCTGAGGAATTTCCTGGCGTGCCTCTTGAGAGGTAGGTTGAGCTCAGGATCAATCTGATCCCTGGTGCCGCCCCAATTGTAAAGGCGCCATATTTCTTTGCACCACCTGAGACCAAGAGTTATCCTCTTAGCTTCAGGATCTGTTGGGGAAGGATTTTATTCTTCCAAGTAGCTCACCCTGCCAAGCACCAAGCCATTTTTTCAAGAAAAGGATGGTTCACACCAAAGGTGCATTGATTATCGGGAGTTGAACAAGCTGACGGTGAAGAACCGTTACCCATTTCCAAGGGTTAATGATCTTTTTTTATCAATTACAGGGAGCATCTTGGTTTTCCAAGATTGATTTGAGGACAGGTTAGCATCATATGAGGCTTCACAAGAAGGACATTCCACAGACAGCCTTCCAGACTCGTTATGGGCACTATGAGTTTGTGGTGATGCCTTTAGGGCTCACCAACACATCGACAACGTTCATGGATCTCATGAACCGAGTGTGCAGGCCTATGTTGGCTCGATTTGTCATCGTTTTTATCGATGATATTTTGGTCTATTATAAGACCAAAAAGTAGCATGAGGAGCACCTTCGTGAGATTCTTGGGGTTCTACAGGTGGAGAGGTTGTATGAAAAGTTCTCCAAATGCAAGTTCCGGTTGCTCGGGGTTCAGTTTCTAGGACACCTCGTCAACTAGGATGGTATTTTAGTTGACCCGGCCAAAATAGAGGTAGTTATGTAGTGGGAGGCTCCAAATTCTTCATCTGAGCTTCAGGGTTTCCTTGGGCCGGCAGGTTACTATCAGAGATTCATGAGGGATTTCTCCAAAATTATAGTTCCTCTCACTAGGTTATCAAGGAAGGATGTCACATTTAGATGGGGGCCTGAGCAGCAGGCAACGTGTAACGCCCGGGTTTCGGGGCTAAGCATTTTTTAGACGATGTAATAGTCTAGGTCAACTATTGTAACTCTTTTTGAAGTAATAAAGATGAAATATTTGAGTATTATGTGAATTATGTGTATTTATGTGCTTATTATTTAATTATAAATGTATAATTAATAAAGAATAAAAATAAGCGTCAAAATTAAAGTGTCAGATAAGTCCGATATCTTTACATACAGTTGTAGTGGTCGAAACAAGGATTTCGGGGATATAAGGAAAGCCGAAATCCGAGTTATAACGAAGAAGTTATGACCCGTTGAAGTTTCACGACAGAACTAACGCGAAACCGGGAAGCGTAAATAGTGAATTTATGATAGAGCGAGATTTAGCCTTAGTGATCTAAACGAAATCGTAGAATATGTTAAACTAAGAACATCGATAAAAAGAACGCCCAAATCTGACTTCGTATGAAGAAGTTATGATTTTTCGGAGTTTCGAATTAGTAGTGTACAGCCCGAAATTCGAATAATAGATCGAGTGATTTTTAGCCGACACGACCTAAACGAGAATCGAAGATCTCGTTAAGAGTAGCATAACGAGAAAAAGATGGGCGAAAATGGATGTCGGATGAAGAAGTTATGAGGATTTAACGGACCAATCTTGTCCCGGCCTGTTAATAATATAAAATTTAAAATCAAGTCAAAATTAGCCAACGGAGTCTAAACGAAAGTTATAGAGTACATTCCCACCTTCGCGTGGATATAAAGAACATCGAAAATGGAGGTCGTACGCGAAAGTTAAGAATTTTTGAAGTTGTAACTCGAATTTGCGAAGCTGGTGCAATGGGTGATGACGTGGCTCGATCAGGGCCGTAGCTTGCGGATCACGGACTGGTCTTTGGATTTGGACACCTGGCCTCGCTATGCCTCGCGTACGAGAGGAACGCCCCGCGTCGGAAGAAGGCTATGCCCAGCGGACTTCGGATTGAGCGGTTCGGAGGAGTGCCACGATGACCCAGCAGCAAAGCGACGCGTGTAGTACGATCGAGCCATTACGCCTAGCGTAGGTCCGAGGTACGCCCAGCGTATCGAGGCCTCGCAGGCTATAAAAAGGCAACGAAGGCAGCCTCATTTTTCACACCTTTTTCACTTCTCTCTCTACAAACTTTCTCTCTCTAAGTGCTATAAACCCCCCTAAACCCTAGATAAACCCCCTAGCACCCTAAGGAAGCCCCGAGGCTCCCGGAGTCCCGAGAAAAAGGAGTCTTTCGGTTTCGAAACGCTGCTCCAAATAAGTTCCGGTTTTCGATAAAATTCGTTCTAAGTGTGCTACGCTTACGCAATTTTTAATATAGCTTTCAAATAATTATAGGAATGCTATTAGGTCCTTAAAATAATTAGTTGGGCTATTATTATGAGTTATATTGAGTGTTATTAATGCTTGTATAATAATAATAATAGTCAGACTATTAATTTGTTGCGGTTATCGTTAGACTAAAACCTAGTGGTATTGGTACTAGGTTTTATCGAAGGAATATCGTTTTGAGAGTACCGAAGCGCTGACCGAGTGTTGAGCCACCACCTTTCAGGTGAGTGCATAGTTACTTTCAACTTACACATAGATATGAAGTATTTTATATGAATTACGTGCAATGTGTGCATATTACTTGAATACTTGGTATCTATGCTGGATTAACATTGTTATACATGTTTTCAATGATTTAAATTGTATATGTATTTTATATCTACGAAAATGTTGGGGTAAAACATGGGTAGATGTAATAGGTGATGTGTGATAAAATGATGAGTGGCCTCGATGTTGATGTTGTTGATTCTGTCATCTAGCAGAGTATGGATGACGACCACGGACTCTTCTAGACAGTCCAGTGGAACACTAGCAGGCTCGCAACCTGTAGGTGTTTGTGAATGATGTGTTCACCGGTGTACTCCATCCCCCACATGGTTGCCTTTAGGACATTTATTGTTAAGGAATCCCCTTAGCAGTAGTGTCCATCCCGATGATGATCCTGAGGCTAGGTCCCTTATGATAGATGTTTAGGGACGTAAAGTGAGGATAACGGGAACGGGTAATCGGGTTATTGTTGATTGATGAAATTAATAAACTTATTTATTGTGGGTTGAAAACCCTATGTGCTCACCAGGCTCCCAAGCCTGACCCACTCAGTTTTATGTATTACAGGTAGTGGCACTTGAGCATAGATATGATGTTTGGACGAAGGATTACGGATATAGGCCTGTAGATATGAAATAATGTAGTAAGGCTTATATTATATTGTTTATGCTTTTGATTTGTACGAACATGACATCCCAAGTCTTTTAATGAAATACATTTCTATGGAAATGTTTTTGATAAATCTTTATCATATTTTGTTTTGGGACAAATTCCACAACACTTTTATTTAAAATGTTACTCTGATTTTTAAACAAAGCACAAACAAAACTGGTATTTTCTGGCCGTGAAAATAGGGATGTCACAGTTGGTATCAGAGCATTAGAATGGTAAGCGATGATTGTGAGGTGTGAGCACTAGCTTATTTTAGGAATTGTGCCTAAAATGCTTTTATGTGCTAAATGCTTTGTGCATGATATGCTGTTATTTGTTCGGATCTATGGTCTGTTGCCGACCGGATCTGGAAACCTTATGTGTTTAGGATTCTAAACGTACGACTACGCTATTAGAACTAGCATGTAAACGTTTCGGAGTGATAAGGACGACTCAAACGTCTATCCTAAATAAAAATCTAAATTCACCTTATTCGGTGTATAGATAGAGATGGCAAGGACCCATAGTGAAAACGTGAATGCAAATGGAAACAGAAACCAACCCCCAGTGATTGAGCAAATACTGGTTGTGGAAGCCGATGCTGAGCCAATAACGATGGCCGGAGTACAAGCGATGATCCAGGCGATGTTGGATCGTCAAATGGAGGAAACCAGACGTTTGCTCCAGCAAAATCGAGAGGAAGCGACTATTCAGATCGAACAGCCCGAGTTGAACGAAGGACAGACTGAGGAAGGAAACTATAGTGGGACTGTTGGTCGAGCCAACTTACCGATAGTTAGGCAAAACCACCAGGATGGAGGAAATGATAGACGTGGATGCAAATACAAGGATTTCATGGCATCCAAGCCACCGAGTCTATCTGGAAGCCCAACATCGGTGGAAGTCATGAACTGGATCTCTGAAATGGAGACGATGTTTGAGAGTTGCGAGTGTAGCAACAGGCAGAAGACCGCTCTCGCGGTTCCTCTGTTGAAATCTGGAATACTAAGCTGGTGGAAGCTATTAGCTGATTCAATGCCCAAAGGTGAAGCAAGCAAGATGTCGTGGGAGGATTTTCTGGTATAGTTGAAGATGCAATACTGATATGAGCAGGATCTTCTGGAAATCAACAACGAATTCCAGAATCTGAAGAAGGGAAGAATGAGCATTACTGAATACGCTGTAAGCTTTACTGAGAAAACGAAGCTTGTTCCTCACCTCGTCCCAACTGAACTCTCCAAGGTTAACAAGTTTGCACTTGGATTACCAGTGGACTTCGGTCCAATGGTCAAGCAAACTACCACTCTGAAAGCCGCCATCTGGGCTGATAAGAATGTGGAGACCCAGATACAAGAGAAGGGTCTAGAGAGAGCGGAAGTGGGAGAGAAAAGGAAATTTGACGGCTCCTCGAGGTCCGGTAAGAAGGGTAGATTCTCGAAGTCTGGTTTGAAAGGAGGAGGATCAGAAGCGAAGTGGTGTGACAAGTGCAAGAAAAAGCACTCTGGGAAGTGTGACAGAGGGGTCACTTGTTTCAAATGTGGAAAGTCGGGGCACTATGCCAATGAATGCACCCTCATCCAGAAGGCCTGTTATGGATGTAATGAAGAAGGGCACATTTTGAAGGACTGCCCGATGAAGAAGCAGGCAGGAAGACCCAAAATACCACCGAAGCCGAAGGCGAGAGCCTTCCAGATGACGCTCGAGGCTGCGAAGGAGGCAGTAGATGTTGCTTCAAGTACCTTTCTTGTAAATGGTTTGCCTGCAAATATACTATTTGATTCCGGAGCCAACTACTCCTTTGTGTTGCATAAATTTGGTGGGAAATTAGCATTGCCTGTAGAAAAACTTGATAATGCCCTGATTGTAGAAGTTGCCAGTGGCAAATTCGTACTTGTTAGTAATCGTATTACGAACATCGTCATTAACCTAAAAGGAAACGAATTCCACGAGGACCTATTACCCATAGAGCTAAACGGTTTCGACATCGTTTTGGGTATGGATTGGCTTAGCGCCAACGATGCTGAGATCCAATGCCGAAAGAAGATAGTAAGGGTAAACCCACCCGGAAAGGAATCATTTATGGTGTACGGGGACAAACGCAGAGTGAGTTCTAGAATCATCTCCCTGATGAAAGCCAGGAAATGTTTGTCCAAAGGATGTGCATCATACTTGGCATTTGTAATCGATGCTAAGAAGGAAAAGAAAGAGGTGCAAAATATACCGGTCGTATGTGATTATCCGGAAGTCTTTCCCGAAGATCTTCCCGAGTTACCACCTGATAGGTAAGTGGAGTTTCGTATAGACTTGTTACAAGGAACAACACCGATAGCAAAAGCACCATACCGACTAGCACCGACGGAGATGAAGGAGCTTATGACGCAGCTTCAGGAACAGTTGGACAACGGTTTCATTCGACCTAGTTCATCACCCTGGGGAGCTCCGGTGTTATTTGTGAAGAAGAAGGACGGAAGTATGAGAATGTGTATAGACAACCGAGAGCTGAATAAGGCAACGATGAAGAACAAGTATCCATTGCCGAGGATTGATGACCTATTCGATCAACTGCAAGGTTCGAGCTACTTCTCAAAGATCGATCTTAGATTAGGATATCATCAGTTGAAGGTAAGAGAGCAGGATATTGAGAAGACTACATTTAGAACGAGATATGGACACTACGTGTTCTTGGTTATGTCATTACGACTAACCAATGCTCCAGCAGCATTCATGGATTTGATGAACAGGGTTTGTAAACCGTTCCTCGATAAATCCGTGATAGTGTTCATTGACGACATTTTGATCTACTCGAAAAGCCAAGAGGAGCATGGCAAGCATCTATGGGAAGTGTTGGAAGTGTTAAAGAAGGAGAAGCTTTACGCTAAGTTCTCCAAATGCGACTTTTGGATATGAGAAGTCCAGTTCTTGGGTCACGTGGTTAAACAAGAAGGGATAATGGTTGACCCTGCAAAGATCGAGGCTGTGATGAAGTGGGAACGTCCAAAGAGTCCCACGGAGATTCGAAGCTTTCTAGGATTAGCCAGATATTATCGATGATTTATCCAAGGCTTTTCTTCGATAGCTGCTCCATTAACAGCTTTGACCCATAAAGGAGCTACATATACGTGGAGTGAAAAACACGATGAGGCATTCGAGAAACTAAAGAAGAAGTTATGTGAAGCACCAATACTTACTCTACCCGATGGAGTCGAAGATTTCGCGGTTTATAGTGACGCTTCTGGAGTCGGGTTGGGTTATGTTCTGACCCAAAGAGAAAAGGTGATAGCATACGCATCTCAAAAATTGAAAAAGCATGAAAAGAACTACCCCACTCACGGTTTGGAGTTGGCAGCGGTAGTATTTGCTCTGAAGATATGGAGGTATTGCCTCTACGGCACGAAGTGCAAGCTTTTCACCGATCATAAGAGTCTCTAGTATCTCTTTAATCAGAAGGAGTTGAACATTAGGCAACGACGCTGGCTAGAACTACTCAAGGACTACGACTGTGAGATACTTTACCACCCAGGTAAAGCAAAAATTGTTGCTGATGCTCTCAGTCGAAAAGTCAATCTTGAAAGGAAAAGGCCAAGAGCGTTAAGAATTGAAGTCTTCTCGAAGATTGTAGAAAGTATCAGGAAAGCTCAAGAAGAAGCTTTAGAGAAGAATGACCGAAAGGAAGAACGTTTGGGAAGAACGTTAGTGTTCGGTACAAACAGTCGAGAACTGATGGTATTCCAAGATCGAATTTGGGTACCTAAGACGGGAGGAGTAAGAGACCTTTTGATGGAAGAAGCACATAAGACCATGTACTCAATTCATCCCAGTAGCACTAAAATGTATAGGGACCTAAAACCCTACTACTGGTGGCCGACGATGAAGCTCGATGTTGCGAAGTATGTAACCGAGTGCGTAACATGTGCGAGGGTTAAGGCACAACATCAAAAACCGTATGGGAGTTTGGAACCATTGCCTGTACCCATGGGTAAATGGGAAGACATCACCATGGATTTTGTGACCAAACTGCCCAGGACAAAGAACGGTCACGACATGATTTGGGTAGTCGTGGATCGTTTCACCACGAGTGCACACTTCGTAGCAGCCAACGAGAAGTGATCTATGGATAAGCTCGCAAATGCTTACGTGAAGGAAAGCGTAAGACTTCACGGTGTTCCTCTTACGATTGTATCAGATCGTGATAGTCGTTTCACGTCGAGGTTTTGGAGGAGTCTGCAAGAGGAATTGGGTACGAAATTATGTTTGAGTACGGCTTACCATCCGCAAACTGATGGTCAGAGCGAAAGAACGATTCAGACATTGGAAGATATGCTGAGAGCATGTACCCTCGAATTCCAAGGGAATTGGGACGAGCACTTACCTCTGGTAGAATTTTCCTACAACAATAGTTTTCACTCGAGCATCAAGATGGCACCTTATCAAGCCTTGTATGAACAGAAGCGTTGTACGCCGTCTTGTTGGCTTGAAGCCGGAGAGAAGCAGTTTATGGGCCCCGAGATAGTCCATGAGACTGCTGAAAAGTTGAAGGTGATTAGGGAAAGAATGTTAGCAGCCCAGGATCGTCAGAAGAGCTATGCTGACAAGAAAAGACGACCGATAACCTTCGAAGTTGGGGATTCGGTTTTGCTAAAAGTCTCACCGTGGAAGGGACTTATAAAATTTGGGAAACGAGGGAAGTTGAGTCCAAGGTTTATTGGACCGTTCAAAGTTCTTCAGAAGATTGGGAACCAAGCTTACAAGCTGGAATTGCCCGAAGAACTCAATGGTATTCATAACACCTTCCATGTGTGTTATTTGAGGAAATTCATGGGAGATGTTCCCGACATAATTCCAATCTCAGAGTTAAGGATGTATGAGAATAAAAGGCTGATCGAAGAGCCTGAGGCAATTGTTGACCGTAAGACTAAGAAGTTACGACGCAAGATGGTCGACTTAATGCTAGTCCGATGCAAACATTCGAATGGGCTGAATCTCACTTGGGAAACAGAGGATGACATGATGAGTCGCTATCCACATCTGTTTGCTGATGCATGATTCCGGGACGGAATCATCCTAAGGGGGAGAGAATTGTAACGCCCGGGTTTCGGGGCTAAACATTTTTAGACGATGTAATAGTCTAGGTCAACTATTGTAACCCTTTTTGAAGTAATAAAGATGAAATATTTGAGTATTATGTGAATTATGTGTATTTATGTGCTTATTATTTAATTATAAATGTATAATTAATAAAGAATAAAAATAAGCGTCAAAATTAAAGTGTGAGATAAGTCTGATATCTTTACATACAGTTGTAGTGGTCGAAACAAGGATTCCGGGGATATAATGAAAGCCGAAATCCGAGTTATAACGAAGAAGTTATGACCCGTTGAAGTTTCGCGACAGAACCGACGCGAAACCGGGAGGTGTAAATAGTGAATTTACGATAGAGCATACTTAGCCTTAGTGATCTAAACGAAAGTCGTAGAATATTTTAAACTAAGAACATCGATAAAAAGAACGCCCAAATCTGACTTCGTATGAAGAGGTTATGATTTTTCGAAGTTTCGGATTAGCAGTGTATAGCCCGAAATTCGAATATTAGATCGAGTGATTTTTAGCCGACACGACCTAAACGAGAATCGAAGATCTCGTTAAGAGTAGCGTAACGATAAAAAGATGGGCGAAAACAGATGTCGGATGAAGAAGTTATGAGGATTTAACGGACCAATCCTGTCCCGGCCTGTTAATAATATAAAATTTAAAATCAAGTCAAAATTAGCCGACGGAGTCTAAACGAAAGTTATAGAGTACATTCCCACCTTCGCGTGGATATAAAGAACATCGAAAACGGAGGTCGTACGCGAAAGTTAAGAATTTTTGAAGTTGTAACTCGAATTTGCGAAGCTGGTGCAATGGGTGATGACGTGGCTCGATCAGGGCCATAGCTTGCGGATCACGAACTGGTCTTCGGATTCGGACACCTGGCCTCGCTACGCCTCGCGTACGAGAGGAACGTCCCGCGTCGGAAGAAGGCTACGCCTAGCGAACTTCGGATTGAGCGGTTCGGAGGAGTGCCACGACAACCCAGCAGCGAAGCGACGCGTGTCGTACGACCGAGCCATTACGCCCAGCGTAGTTCCGAGGTACGCCCAGCGTACCGAGGCCTCGCAGGCTATAAAAAGGCAGCAAAGGCAACCTCATTTTTCACACCTTTTTCACTTCTCTCTCTACAAACTTTCTCTCTCTAAGTGCCATAACCCCCCCCCCCCCCCAAACCTTAGATAAACCCCCTAGCACCCTAAGGAAGCCCCGAGGCTCCCAGAGTCCCAAGAAAAAGGAGTCTTTCGGTTTCGAAACGCTGCTCGAAATAAGTTCCGGTTTTCGATAAAATTCGCTGTAAGTGTGCTACGCTTACGCAATTTTTAATATAGCTTTCAAATAATTATAGGAATGTTGTTAGGTCCTTAAAATAATTATTTGGGCTATTATTATGAGTTATATTGAGTGTTATTAACGCTTGTATATTAATAATAATAGTTAGACTATTAATTTGTCGCGGTTATCGATAGACTAAACCCTAGTGGTATTGGTACTAGGTTTTATCGAAGGAATATCGTTTTGAGAGTATCGAAGAGCTGTCCGAGTGCTAAGCCACCACCTTTCAGGTGAGTGCATAGTTACTTTCAACTTACACATAGATATGAAGTATTTTATATGAATTACGTGCAATTTGTGCATATTACTTGAATACTTACTATCTATGCTAGATGAACATTGTTATACATGTTTTCAATGATTTAAACTGTATATGTATTTTATATCTACGAAAATGTTGGGGTAAAACATGGGTAGATGTAATAGGTGATGTGTGATAAAATGATGAGAGGCCTCGATGTTGATGTTGTTGATTCTGTCATCTAGCGGAGTATGGATGACGACCACGAACTCTTCTAGACAGTCCAATGGAACACTAGCAGGCTCGCAACCTGTAGGTGTTTGTGAACGATGTGTTCACCGGTGTACTCCATCCCCCACATGGTTGCCTTTAGGACATTTATTGTTAAGGAATCCCCTTAGCAGTAGTGTCCATCCCGATGATGATCCTTAGGCTAGGTCCCTTATGATAGGTGTTTAGGGACGTAAAGTGAGGATAACGGGAACGGGTAATCGGGTTATTGTTGATTGATGAAATTAATAAACTTATTTATTGTGGGTTGAAAACCCTTCGTGCTCACCAGGCTCCCAAGCCTGACCCACTCAGTTTTATGTATTATAGTTAGTGGCGCTTGAGCATAGATATGATGTTCGGACAAGGGATTACGGATATAGGCCTGTAGATATGAAATAATGTAGTAAGGCTTATATTGTACTGTTTATGCTTTTGATCTGTACGAACATGACATCCCTAGTCTTTTAATGAAATACATTTCTATGGAAATGCTTTTGATAAATCTTTATCATATTTTGTTTTGGGACAAATTCCACAACAATTTTATTTAAAATGTTACTCTGATTTTTAAACAAAGCATAAACAAAACCGGTCTTTTCTGGCCGTGAAAATGGGGATGTCACACAACGTTTGAGACTCTTTGGCAGAAGCTCTGTGAGGCATCAGTAGTTACTCTTCCCGAGGGAGTTGAGAATTTTGTTTCACATTATGACTCATCGATTATAGGCTTAGGTGCAGTACTGATACAGAGGGTGCATGTGATTTCCTATGCTTCAAGGTAGCTGAAGCCTCATGAGGCGGGTTATCCTACTCACGTTCTAGAGTTTAGGGCGGTAGTTTTTGCCCTCAAGATTTGGCGCCACTACCTATATAGGGTCCGATGTAACACTTATACAGACCACAAGAGTCTGGTATATCTGATGGATCAACCCAACTTGAATATGAGGCAACGGACATGGATTGACGTAATGAAATACTATGACTGTGAGATTTTGTACCACCCAAGTAAAGCCAACTTTATGGCCAATACACTAAGTCGCAAGACGGTTAGTACTCTGATACAGGGTTTATGTTTGAGGACGACAATAGTGACCCCATTTATGGAGATGATAAGGTTTGCACAGTTAGAGGCCATTAAGGAGGAGAATTGGAAGAGCAAGCGGCGGTGGGTCATCCTCTGAGGGTTTCTATAGTAGATGAGCATGCGGTTTTTGCTACCGAGGTATTCCGAGGATGTGTGCTGGAGATTTTTGGCGTCGAGTTTCCGATTGACCTGGTACCGATCGCGATGGGTGATTTCTACGTCATCGTGGGCATGGATTGGTTGAGCCGCTTTACAGTAGTGATCGAATGTGAGCACTAGTTGGTGACTATATGAGACCCTAGTGGGGGAGTGCTTACAGTGTATGGCGAGGGTACCAAATTTGGGTCAGCTTTTTGCTCTGCCGCCAGGGCAAGGCAGAGTTTACAGCAGGGTTGTATGGGATTTCTGGCGTACATGATGGATTCGCGGACTGTGTCAGAAAGGCCAAGTTCTATCTCCGAGGTTCTGATATTATGCGAGTTCCCTGATGTTTTCCCCAAGGTGTTGCCAGGTGTGCCTCTCGAGAGGCAAGTGGAGTTTCGGATTGATTTGGTTCCGGGAGCGGCACCTATCGCCAAGGCACCTTATCGCCTTGCACCACCAGAGATGTAAGAGTTATCCTCACAACTTTAGGAGCTGTTGGGGAAGGGATTTATTCGACCGAGTAACTCTCCATGGGGAGCGCCGATCCTTTTTGTAAAGAAAAAGGATGGTTCATATTGGATGTGCATTGATTAATGGGAGTTGAAAAAGTTGACGGTTAAGAACCGTTATCCACTTCCAAGGATTGATGATCTATTCGATTAGCTGCAGGGGCATCTTGGTTTTCCAAGATTGATTTAAGATCCGAATATCTCCAGATCAGAGTGTGCAAGGAGGATATTCAGAAGATGGCCCTTAGAACTCGTTATGGGCATTATGAGTTCGTGGTGATGTCTTTCGGACTCACCAACGCGCCGGCGGCATTCATGGATCTCATGAACCGGGTGTGTAGGCCTATGTTGGACTGGTCGATGATCGTGTTCATTGATGATATCTTAGTGTATTCGAGATCCAGGGAGCAGCATGAGGAGCATATGCAAGAGGTTCTTGGGGTTTTGAGGTTGGAGAGGCTGTATGCCAAATTCTCCAAGTGTGGTTTCTGGTTACCAGAGGTCCAGTTTCTGGGATATCTCGTTAATCAGAACAAGATATTGGTCGATCCGGCCAAAATTGAGGTGGTTATGCGATGGGAGGTGCCGAGATCCCCATTCAAGATCCGGAGTTTTCTGGGATTGTCCGACTACTATCGAAGATTTATCTGGGAATTCTCCAAGATTGCGGTTACTCTCACCAAGTTGACTCGGAAAGGCATTACTTTTGTTTTGGGGCCTGAGCAGCAGGCATCTTTTGAGACCCTTCGCCAGAGATTGTGCAAAGCTCCGGTGTTAGCCCTTACGGAGGGAGTGGAGGACTTCTTAGTCTATTGTGATGTGTCTATCTCAGGGATGGATGCAGTGTTGATGCAGAGGGGTCATGGGATTGCATATGCGTTGAGGCAACTAGAGCTTCACGAGATGAGGTATCCTACGCATGATTTGGTGTTATGGGTGGTAGTGTTTTCCCTCAAGATTTGGTGCCACTATCTTTATGGTGTTAGGTGTACCATATACACAGACCATAAGATCCTAAAGTATCTCATGGATCAGCCAAACCTAATTATGAGACAGAGGAGGTGGTTGTATGTGGTGAAAGATTATGACTGTGAGATCTTGTACCATCTGGGAAAGGCTAATATGGTAGCTGAAGCCCTGAGCCATACAGGAGAGAGTGCTCCGATCCGAGATGTGTGCATGAGAATGATAGTGATGACTCTAGTCTTAGATATAATTCGAGAGGCCCAGGTGGAGGCCATGAGACCGGAGAACCACAAAAGGGAGCAAGTGATTAGGCAAGTGTCCGAGTTTTTGACAGATAGTCGAGGGCTTATGACTTTTCGAGGGCGGATTTGGGTGCCCTACATAGCTAGGGGTTGTTGACGTTGCATGGCAGGATTTTGGTGCCTTATTTGGGTAAGACCATGTAGATTTTTATGGACAAGGCATACAAATCGATATTTTCTATTCATCCAAGCACGACAAAGATGTATCATGATATGAGACATGGTTAATGGTGGCCATGTATGAAGAGAGATATAGCTTCGTTTGTGGAAAGGTTCTTGACCTGCCGGAAGGTCAAGGTCGAACATTAGTTCCCTCACGGAAAATTACAGCCCCTATAGATCCCATTATGGAAATGGGAGCAGATCACCATGGATTTCATCACAAAGTTTCCAAAGACTACAAAAGGATTTGATGTTATCTGGGTAATTGTCGAAGGGTTGATCAAGAGTGCTCACTTTTTGGCTATCTAGAAGAGTTATTCAGCTAATAAATTAAACCGACATTTATGTTTGAGAGGTTTTTTCTTTCCATAGTGTGCCTACTTCGATCATTTCAGATCGAGATGCTTGTTTCACTTCTAGGTTTTAAAAGAGGTTACATGAAGAGTTGGGTACCCGACTGCACTTTAGCATCGCCTACCATCCATAGACGGACGGGCAGAGTGAGCAGACCATTCAGATGCTTGAGGATATGTTAAGGGCTTGCATCTGGGACTTCGGTGGGATTTGGGACTCTTTTCTTCCATTGGCTAAGTTCTCATACAACAACAGCTATCACGCCAGTATTGGTATGCCTCCCTTCAAGCTTCTCTATGGGAGTAAGTTTCAGACCCTGATTTGTTGGGAAGATGTTGGTCAGAGGGTCATGGGTAGCATGAATATAGAGGTTAAGACGATGAAGATCATACAGCAGGTTAGACACAGACTTAAGAAAGCCTAGAGTCGTCAGAAGAGCTACACCGACTGATGTCGATCTGATTTGGAATTTCAGGTCGAGGATATGATACTCTTGAAGGTGTCACCTTGGAAATGTGTTATCAATTTTAGGAAGCAGGGAAAGTTAGGACCTAGGTTTATCAGTCCATTCTGAGTTATGGAGAGAGTGGGCAAGGTAGCCTATCGATTGGAACTTCTGGAGGAGCTGGTCAGATTCACAGTACTTTTCACATTTCCCGAATAAAGAAATGTGTAACCGACGAGTCTGTTGTTGTTCCATTGGATGATATTCAGATTGAAGATCGTCTAAATTATATCGAGCGACCGGTGGCGACCCACGATAGGAAGACAAAGACATTGCACAATAAGGTGATGGGCTTACCGAAGGTGTAATGGCAGCACCGGAAGGGTTCAGAGTGGACTTGGGATCCGGAGGAGGAGATGAAAGAGAATTACCCGGAGTTATTTGCGGCAACATACTTTGAGGGTGAATTTTAATTCTAATGGGGGAGAATTATAACACATGTATCCGCATGCATGAGTTTCCATGGTCAATTTGGTATTTTATAACATTTGATGTCCTACGTTGGGTGTAGGATAGCCCCCTACGCTGAGCGTAGGAGAAAGAAATTATGCGGGGAATTAATGACCTACGTTGGGTATAGGAGCGCAATACCAAAACCCTAATTTTTGCGGTTGTGAGCCTATTTATAGGCTAAAAATCCTTGAGGGCCTCTTCATGCCCAACCCCCACCCTCTTATTCAGTCCTTTTGAAAGCTTAGCTGATTTGTGATAGATTTGAGGTTTTAGAGTGTTCTTGTGTGTATCCTTGAACAAGAAGATCATTGGAAAAGCATTTAGGAGCTCCAAGCCTTGTAGATTCAGATCCTTCATCTTGTTGTCCACCCTCAGAAGGTATAAAGTTCCCATCTTGGTATTCTTTCATGCTAGATCTAGTTAGTCATGGATTTATATGCTTTTTTTCCCACAACATTGGTTCTTGAGAGTATAAATTACTCCAAACTATTTGAAGACCATTTCCAGATGTTCTTGGGGTTGTTGAATTACAAAAATGAGATCTTGGTTACTCCCATATATCCCATGCATGAGATCTTGAGCACTAGTGTACTTCTTGGACTTATGGTTTGATTTTATTACTCATTGTTGGCATGTAAATGGATAAGCTAGAGACTTTATCCATTATAATGTTCCTTTGTTTCATATCTCAAAGTTTAAGGAGCTAACTTTCTATATTAAGAGCTTAATGGCATTTTTGACCATCAGGCTAGTACGCTCGGCATAAATTGCTCTATGTTGAGTGTAGAGTAGCTTGATGCGAGGTGTAGGTCGACTAAGGGTTGAGCATTGAATTTGAACTTGGTTGAATTTTGGTCAAATTTAAGTTTTAGAGTATAGACTGAAAGGGTATTTCTTTATTAATGTTAAGTGACTTGTTATACCTGTCAACTCTGTGTGTGAGCTATTGTTTCTAGCTATTATCCGTAAGGTGAGTCTTCTCATTATATTTACCTGTGCAGTAGTGTATGCATGTTGACCAACTAGGTCTTACTTTTTGATTGATGTTATTTGTGAAAATGGGTTACTGATAATTCCTAGACAGTTGTGAGTCCATGGGATTGCTGATAGTCCCCAGGGTTGCTGATAACCCCTAAAATATGTTGTTAATCCACAGGGTTGTTGATAACCAATAGTTGTTTATTATGCTGAGCTATATGTAATATTTTGGGAAACTAGTTAAGATTCGTGCTTAGAGTTGTGGATTAAATATGTTTCAGGTACTTCAGATGATCGTGGAAAGGTGAAGGCTTAACTGTACACTTTGGCTTGCAGATTTTATGATTTTTTGCATTTTGATACTCTGATTTGGATTATTATATTCGATTCACCTGGGATTTTACAACTTGGTTTTTATAATTCATGATGTTTTCTCTATATTAAAAATGAAAATTTTGTGGTAAAATCTGGATGTTACAACTACATTGAGGATTATTGATGGTCGCGAGAGCAGGGTGGAAGCTCGGGTGGTGAGGAGTTGAGCATTTCAGTTAAAGCCGAGGAGGCCCTAGTTTCCCTGAATGTTTTTGCTAGTATGTATTGTATTCGTTCCCTTACTACGTTCATTATTTATTCTTATGATTATGTGATTAAGTATGAAAAATGTAATGTTCCAAGTGTTAAAGTCTCCATCTGACGTTGAGGATTTCTTTATGATTGTTTGGTCATTATCTAAAAGATAGTCATATTCCATGTTGCATTATGAGAGTCTAGGTTGGTGTGTTTTTTGTTGAGGCTATCTGAGGCTTTGATATGGTAGACGTCAGTCGATGATGGTTCGAACCCAAGTGGGGGGGAACTGGGTATTCTACTTGGAGGATCATCACTTGGTTCGATTTTATGGCTTCATCTCAATGTGCCATCTTTGATGCAAGAAGTTAGGATATCGGATCGGTGTGTTGAATCTTGAGGTAAGACGTTGGATCAATGTAAAATCTAGTTTTGGCAGGTCTTGTCAGCAGGGTCAGTAATGGAGTTGATCTGATCGCGGTTCTAGAAGCAATTTAGTTAATTTTGGAATTCTTCCTCCGAGAAAAAAGGTTTTATTAGATAAGTTGTGCATTGGTGGGATCTTTTTGGTTTATTTAAAGATTTGGTTATTGCTTTGAGTTAGGAAGATTTTTTTTGGTTGGATTGCTTATTGGTGTGGGATTGACCAATTAAACTCACAAGTTGGAACTTTTAGGGTCTTGTCACTATGGTTTGTAGTCATATAGTGGAACTCCTGAGTGTTGTTTTGAAGAATTCATATTCTCTTATGTCTAGTAATGTCAAGTGTAGATGATAAGAATCAGCTGGAGAAGTTATTGGTTTGGCTTGGAAATTCGGATGCTTATGAAGACGTCAGAATTTAGTTGAATCCAAGTGACGGAGAATTGCTTGGGATTGATGGAAATATTTCTAAGTGTGGTTCAACCAAAATTTTCCTATTTAAGGACAGGAGGATAGTTGGTTCTTGTTGTTGTATGATGTGACATCCCCAAAATCACGGCCAGAAAAGACCGGTTTGTTTTTGCTTTGTTTAAAAATCAGAGTAACATTTTAAATGAAAGTGTTGCGGAATTTGTCCCAAAACAAAATATGATAAAGATTTATCAAAAGCATTTCCGTAGAAATGTATTTCATTAAAAGACTTGGGATGTCATGTTCGTACAGATCAAAAGCATAAACAGTACAATATAAGCCTTACTACATTATTTCATATCTACAGGCCTATATCCGTAATCCCTCGTCCAACATCATATCTATGCTCAAGCGCCACTACCTGTAATACATAAAACTGAGTGGGTCAGGCTTGGGAGCCTGGTGAGCACATAGGGTTTTCAACCCACAATAAATAAGTTTATTAACTTCATTAAATTAAACAAACCCGATTACCCGTTCCCGTTATCCTCACATTACGTCCCTAAGCATCTATCATAAGGGACCTATCCTAAGGATTATCATCGGGACGGACACTACTGCTAAGGGGATTCCTCAACAATAAATGTCCTTAAGGCAACCATGTGGGGGATGGAGTACATCTAGTGAGCACACAGTTCGAATAAACACCTACAGGTTGCGAGCCTGCTAGTGTTCCACTGGACTGTCTAGAATAGTCCGTGGTCGTCATCTATACTCCGCTAGATGACTAGATCATCAATAACATCTATAACGAGGCCTCTCATTATTTCATTTTATCACACAACAACTAATACATCTACCCATGTTTTACCCCAACATTTTCGTAGATATAAAATAAATATACAGTTTAAATCTTTGAAAACATGTATAAAAATGTTCATCTAGCATAGATAGCAAGTATTCAGGTAATATGCACACATAGCACGTAATTTATATAAAATACTTCATATCTATGTGTAAGCTGAAAGTAACTATGCACTCACCTGGTAAGGTGGTGACTCGGCACTCGGACAGCTCTTCGTTACTTCTTAAAACAATTTTTCCTTGACCAAAACCTTGTATTAATACCACTAGAGTTTAGTTTTAACGTTAATAGCGACAAATTAATAGTCTAGCTATTATTACTATTATATAAGCGTTAAATAACACTCAATATAACTCATAATAATAGCCCAAATAATTATTTTAAGGTCCTAATAATGTTACTATAATTCAATAAAAGCTATATTAAATATATTATAGGCGTAACTCACTTACAATGGGTTTTTATTAAAAACCGGGTTTCGCGGGAGCAGCGTTTCCGAGCCGAAAGCTTTTCTTCTCGGAGCCGTCGGGCGCTCCGGGGCTTTCTTCTCGTGATAGGGAGGTTCCCTAGACTTGGGAGGGGTTTAGGGAGGCTAGAGAGAAGTTAGAGAGAGAAAGAGAGGCTTATGGTGTGAAGAAAATATGAGGAGTTCACCCTTGTATTTATAGGAGTTTTATAATAAAGTAGTCTCTAAGCTTCGTCCGTAACTTTTGCATACGAGCTCCGTTTTTGTCTGTCTTTTTACCGTTGAGTTCCTATTAATGAGATCTTCAACTTTCATTTAGACCTCGTTAGCTAATTCTCATTCTATCTCGGATTTACAAAACTGTATCGAATTCGTCGCGCTCGAAAAGTAGAGACTAAGTTTCGTCCATAACTTTCGCATACGAGTTCCGTTTTTGTCTGTCTTTTTACCGTTGAGTTCCTATTAATGAGATCTTCAACTCTCATTTAGACCTCATTGGCTAATTCTCATTCTATCTCGGATTTACAAAACTGTATCGAATTCGCCGCGCTCGAAAAGTAGGGACTAAGCTTCGTCCATAACTTCGCATACGAGTTCCGTTTTTTTCTGTCTTTTTACCGTTGAGTTCCTATTAATGAGATATTCAACTCTCATTTAGACCTCTTTGGCTAATTCTCATTCTATCTCGGATTTACAAAACTGTATCGAATTCGCCGCGCTCGAAAAGTAGGGACTAAGCTTCGTGCATATCTTTCGCATACGAGCTCTATTATCGACGTTCTTTATATCCACACGTTGGTATTTACGAGTACTACAACTTTCATTTAGATCCCGTCGGCTAAAAATCGACCGATCTAAAATTCAGATTTCGGGCTGTGCACTGCTATGCTAAATCTTAGAAAAATCATAACTTCCTCATACGAAGTCAGATTTGGGCGTTCTTTTTATCGATGTTCTTAGTTTAACATATTCTACGACTTTCGTTTAGAGCGCTAAGGCTAAATCTCGCTCTATCATAAATTCACTATTTACGCTTCCCGGTATCGTGTAGGTTCTGTCGCGAAACTTCGACGGGTCATAAGTTCTTCGTTATAACTCGGATTTCGGCGTTCCTTATATGCACGAAAACCTTGAGACATATTCTACAACTTTATGTAGAGATATCGGGATTATCTCACACTTTAATTTTGACGTTCATTTTTATTTTTTTATTAATTATATATTTATAATTAAATAATAAACACATAAACACACATAATTCACATAATACTCAAATATTTCATCTTTATTACTTCAAAAAGAGTTACAAGAGTTGACCTAGACTATTACATTGACAAAAATGCTTAGCCCTGAAACTCGGGCGTTACATATGAATTGAAGATTATGCGAGAAATAGTGTTCAACAGTCAATCGTAATCAGGGAAGCATATGTTGAGGATTCAAGGTTATCTCGTCGGAAGACATGAAGCATTAACAACCACATTTTGGGTTATTGTCTAGGTTCAGGTTGAGGGTTGTGTGAGGGCCTCTCTGCCTGTTCTTGTCTGATTAAGGCTTTGGGGTTTGAAGCATGGCCTGAACGCCTAACAGGTTCTAGCAGGCTAGGGCTCCGGATCATATTGGTTTTGCTAGGTATTCTTGTAGATTATTGGCAAGACCATGGGGAGGGCCCATGGAAATCATAGGAGAATTGTAGGACTACGATTTGGCCTGTAGCATTCACTTGATTGAAATAAGCCATTGCAAGGGTATTTGTAAGACTATGGGGGCAAAACATTCATATGGTTGAAATAGACTGTTGGCCGAATTGGGTTGGGCGTAATGTAAGGTTACGATTTGGCTTGTAGCATCCACTCTGGTAGAAACAGACTTGTTGTAGTTTGTTGTTAGTTGGTTCTTCGTTCCTTTCTTGGACTTAAAGGATGTTAGAGTCGTGTTGACATATATGCTTGGTTAGCCTTTGTCCATCCAACTTTTAGTTGGAGCTTCGTTGTGCAACTGGGTGTGAGGTTGTCAGCTTCAACTGTCGATGTGGATTCTATATTTCGGTTTATTATTAGGATGACATGGGATCAGAAAGATCTGAGTCATATTAAATTTGTGAAATCCTATACGGAGGCCCTATAGATTTCGTCTAAGACCTCATAAGGAGGAGTCCATGGGCTGCTTAAGCCTGAAGCAAGAATCAGGGTTTCCTCCTGAAACCCTAGCAACCCATAACTATATAAGGAACCCCACAGGCATTAGAATTCTGGCCAATGCTTGAAAGATAGAAACCCTATCCAATTTCTAAGTCTCTATCCATCTCATCCTTTGCATTGGGTGTTTGTGACTCCATTAGAGGTGCAACACTTGGAGCACTAAGCTTTCAAGAGTCAAGGATTTTCAAAGGTGTTCTTGTTATTACTACATAACAAGTTAAAGGTAATCTTCTAACCCTAATTTCATTGTGTATTTCGAATCTTGTATGCTAGATCTAGGGTTATTGCTTTGGTGTTCTATTTGCATGTTCGATTAGTGAAAAACTTAGATCCAAAGCAATTAAGGTTGCATGATCACATAGGAATGTAGATATGTTCAAAACCCATCAATACTTGCATGGAAGACCAGGATGTGGCCCCTGACACTTGTTTGTAAGACCGAGATTTGGCCATCGGCATTGAAAAGAAAGACCATGATTCGGCCTGTGGCAGAAAGTGACTATAGGACAATGATTCGACCCATAACGTTCACTATCTTATGTATGGTATGTGGTATTTTTGAGAACTAGCTATGCTTTGTGCTTACGGTTTATGTTGTTTCATGTACTTCCAGTTCCAAAGGGAATGGTCCGGCTTGATCGTACTGCATCCCCTAAAGATTTATTCCACATTGACTGCTTATGATTTTAGTCTAATGTTTTGAAAACTCTTATACTTTGATGATCTTTTGAAACAAATGAATGAATGGTTTGATCTATTTAAAAATAAAAATTTTACTCAGTATTTTTGGGACGTCACGGTTTTTCCAGATTAAACATCAATTTTATTTTTTCATAAAAAAACCTTGTATTTTTCATTTTTTCTAATCTGACCCTTTTCCTCATTTTTCTAAAAAAAGTCCTAAAATGTGAGAGCGTTTTCAAGAAAAACTAAAAAAGTTGATGATTTGTTTTGAAATATTTAGAAGGTTGAGGGCTTTCTCGAAGAAAAAAAATGTATACAAATTTGAGGAGTTTTTTGGAAAAAAAAATGAAAAATATAAGGTCTTTTTCATAAAAAAAATAAAGATGAGGTTTAATACTGAAAATACACAAAACATAAGGTTTTTTAATAAGATTAACCCTATACTTAAATAATAATAAAAAAATAAAAAATTCAAATTCAATAAAGATTGTATTTTTATGGCCACAAAGTATTTAAAAATTAAATGGTCTTGCTAAAAAAATCTCAATGATGGGACATGTATGTTGGTGTGGTACATACTTGAACATACATATCACTATCATTGGGGGTTCATTTAAGATTCTATTTATGTAAATATAACATTTAAAGTGACTATATGGTGATTTGATATTATAATAACTAGAGGTGAACATAATACAATACCAAATTTTTTATCTAAATTGTGTACTATACCGACTATAATTATTACAAAATTCTTGCTACCAATAGCATATCAAGTATACTTTATACCAAATTTTGGCTACCAATACGTTTGGTTGGTACAACATGATAATGATATATACCAACATCTTTTTCATTTCAATTGTAAGATTTAAAGACCGACAATTACATCGAGTGAATAGTAAAAACAATTAGTTACATAATTATTTTATATACTAAAGAATTCTATTTGAGTAACATTAAAGTACATTTTTTTATTTAATATGATAATAATTATTGACTAATACGGCTAAAGGACATATATCATGCTCTTAAAATTATAATCATTTGACGATATGGTTGGTATGATAATGCCATGTTATTTATAATTTTGTATTATTACCGTACCAAAATTACTCATTTAGTATGATACTACCAATGAAACAAATTACCAACTTTCTTTATTTAGTTGATAACATATTTATTGATTTTCCATGGTATATTTTTAACATCCCTAATAATAACATGAGCATCAATCGTTTATATTTTTCTGATTAGGTTAAATAAATATTTAAATTTTTATGTAGTTTTTTTTAATTAAGAGTAAATTACATTATTAATCCTTATGATTATGTTGTTCTTTTTAATGAAATCCACTTTATTTAATTGTAGCTTTGAATATCTTGTTTTAGTTTTGGTCCCTTTTTAAATGTAAAAATACTATGTTATTCTCATATATTAATTTTCATTCTATTATCATTACTTATAAACTTCATAACTAAAAAACCCACAACACTTATTTAGCACCTGGTTCCTGGTATGTATTTTAATCTAAGTACTTTTGCATTTTTTTGCTAGAACTCGACGAGTTGTATGCCTGACTCGCCGAGTAGGGGCGAGATATTGAGCACGTTTAAGTTGGCGACTCAACGAGTCCATATCCTGGACTCGGTGAGTCCGCCATTCTAGAAGAAACCCTAACTTCAAGGGTTTGCACCATATTTAAACCCCCTTATGCGCCCTAAGCTCGCTTCCTTCACTCTCAGAGCATCCTTTACCAAACCCTAACCCTCCCCTTTGTGATTTGAGTGTTTGTGTGCTTTTCCTTGAAGTTTGAAGAAGAGAAGGAAGGAAGGACCAAGGAGAAGGAGAAGAGCAAGGATCTTGAACTCAATCCAGAGTTCATTAAGGTATATTTCGGATCTTTTCTGTTGCCATGATGATTTTCTATTAGAAACCCCATTTAAGCCATCTTTATCCACTTCCTAGCTTGATTGTAATATAGAGATCATATTGAGTGGAATGGCCTTTGAATCTAGCTCGGTTTGAGCTTCAAGAGCTCAGATCTACTGCCTTTATGGAGCCATATTGCATGAAAACCCTAAATCTACTCTTTTAGTGTATTTTGAGCCTTAAAACCTTCATTGGTGTTTATCTACACGTAAAGTTGGAAACTTTACGTGTTAATTGAGCCTTAAGAACCCAGATCTTTGGATGGAATGCACTGGATTCAAGCAGAATCGAGTATATAGTGATTGCATGCATGCGACTCTGCGAGTCGTTCTTCAGACTCGACGAGTCGAGTCGCGAGTCCATGATTTTCCCCTTTTGAGTTATGCCGAGTGGGATCAGTGAGCTATAGGTGGACTCAGTGAGTCGGAAGCCAGACTCAGTAATAGAGGGACTCGGCGAGTCAATGCCCTAACTCGGCGAGTCCAAGGCAATCTTCTTGCCTCAAGAACAGACTCGACGAGTTGTTCATACAACTCGGCGAGTCACAGACTAGAGTGTTCATCGGATGAAGATGAACTCGACGAGTTGTTCATACAACTCGGCGAGTCGGAAGAAGGACCATTGGATATCTATATAGAAGGAGAACTCGTCGAGTCAATACCTAACTCGACGAGTAGGAACGAGAGTGAGGATAATCGACTGGATAGGGACTCGACGAGTTGGCGAGCCAACTCAACGAGTCGGGTCAACTGGAAGTTTGACTTTGACTGTGACTTTTCACTTGGTCGGGGGTAAAATGGTCATTTTACCCTAAGGACAGTTAGCAGTGTTTGATTGAGTGTTTTGTGGGAATTACAGCCAGAGGATTTCCGGAGCAGCAACAGCAGACAGAGAGTTCCCGCGCAGATCAGCAACTACTTCAAGGTGAGTTACCTTCCAGTAGCGGTGGGTCTACGACCACAATGCCGGCCCACCAGTAAGAGTTGTGTGTTAGATGATTGTCTTTGTGATATCATCTAGGTTTGCTACTACCTGATATGTTATATGCTAGCTTGATGTGTTATAGTAGTAGAGTTCGGTTGTTAGGACCAAAGGCTAGTCAGACACCCCAGATATGTCTGACAGTATGTGATGTTATGATTATATGCTAGCATGATCTGTTATATATGTTAGGGTAGTAGGAGGGGAACAATCCCCGAGTTCGGTTGTTACGACCGAAGGGTAGTCAGACACCTCATATACGTCTAATAGTATGTTATGTTATGATATGTGTTAGTAGTAGTGGTAGGGGGTGGAATAGTCTTCGAGGTTTGGTTTTTATGACCGAAGGGTGGTCGGCACCCTAGAATGGCCGCACAGGTAAGACGGCACCTCGGAATAGCCGCACGGGTAGGTCGACACCCCAGAATGGTCGTACCGGGTAGGTCGGGCACCCCAGAAATGCCTGACAAGTATTGTATGCTATATAATTGTATGGTATGTGGTACGATGGGGGAACTCACTAAGCATTGTGCTTACAGTTTTCAGTTTTGATTTCAGGTACCTCTTCATCGAAGGGGAAAAAGCTGGCGCGGTAGCGGCACATCATACACATCCACTGTTTTCCGCCTTACGAGATTGTTCCGGGATTTGTACTATGACATTTAGTTGATTTCATATTTAGGTTTTCAAACACGATATATGATTGTGAAATGATTTGATCTGACGATGTTTTATTTACAAATGTTTTCCAAAGTATTGATTTAAAAATGAAATTTTTGGACGTGAAAATTGGGTTGTTACAACTTAGCGGCTCTAGTCTCCTACTTAGACCATTCACATTTGGCAATCAATATCTCCCTCTACTTGCCTAAAACTTCCAATATTTATTTCTATGTCTATGTCTCTCCCACCAACTTGCTTCCTATCGATCCAAACAAAAAATATAAAGAAGTAGTTCCACAATACCCAAACTCTACAAGCTTATAGACATGATGATGTCATGATAGCTAAATCCTTTAGCCTTTAACCTCTGATTGTTCATAAACCTTCCATATAATGTTGAAACAAGTAAAATGAGACTAGAATTAGAGAATCGTTTACGGATATTTTCGTCATTTTTTATAATATTTTTCATACACCATTATGTGGTGTTAGGGAGGCGTTTGAGCTTGAAAGCATAGTGCATTAGCATCCCAAGCTATTAATATGGGTACTGATATGTGTATATTGAACTATGTATTTAATGCATATTTCTAATACTTTTAGCTACAATTATGTTTATTTTGGGTTAAAATATACTTATTATGTTTGAAATATGTTTTGTAGCAGCAAAGACATGCCCAGGATGAAAAGGAAGCAAACGAGGAGCTGGAAGCAGGAAAATACGAGCTTAGGCAAGAAGAAGACACAAAAAGGAGGTTGTTGGACAGCTTGATCCCTTGTCAGTCTTTTGACCATATCTCATGACTCATGACACTGATCGACGTGATTCAAAATGATCTAAAAACTAGACAAAATTTTGGACGACTTTCGTGTTTTGAGAAAAGTTTGATTCCTAACTACCATGACGTGGTGATCACCACCACGACCTGGTGAATGGAATCTTCACGATTCTTGACGCTGACTTGGAGAATACATGATATCTACGAGGACCACGACGTGGTGGCCAGAAATTTGCAAGTATATATATTCCAGACATTAGGTAAATTCCAGAAAGTAGAGGCCTTATGGCTGCAATTATTTACGAAGAAAACCACTTCCAAGAACCCTTGGAAGGTAGAAATCAACTAGAGATTAGAGAATAAAGAGATTGAAGCAAGGATTCGCATCTACACATTTGGTTCGCTTATTTTAATGATGTTTAGCTTGATTAACCTTTTTCGTGTGTTTTTCAGCTGTAGCTATGGGCTAAAAACCCATGCTTTCGTTTAGATTAGATGAACTCTTAATTATTATGTGTTGATTTCTTGTTTGATTGATTGATGAAGTTAGTTTTAGCTTTAAATATTGCTTGATAAATCTAAACATAGCTTGTTGAAGTTTCTATCTTTATTGCCTTTCCTCAAGATAGTGTAGTTAAACTGCAGTTAATTGCATGAACTTGATTTACCTAGTTGTTTATGATCATTAAATTGCTAGAGATCGGATTGACTATATCCTAGTATAGGTGATAAATTAGTTGCTTAATTGTGTTAGAGAGCAAAATTTGATCATAATATTTCCTCGATTACTAGACTTGCTAAAGAATAGTAGTATGAAGATTCTATCATTAAGAGTCCAAATTTCCTTTAAAATCAATTTAGCGTCCTTAACTTGAATGATCATTAGGGTTAAAGTTATTGAATTGACTTATGTTGGTTAGTCTGATCATGATGACAAGTAACTTTTGTTTGATACCTAATGGAATTAATCCATTGTCTTGAAAAGCCATAGGAAACAGGAGGGATTCGAAAAATGGTCTTTCTAGTTGTTTACTTTAGTAATTAGGTGAGTATTATAATTAAGTTAGTCTGAACTTGTAAAAATAAATAAAACCCCCACTTTTAGTTGTTTTTCTTAGTTTAACTTTTAATAATTATTTTATTAATTAAATATATATTCCCTGTGATCGACCCCTGACTTACCCAAACTATTCTATAATCCGATGTGACATCCCCAAATTCACGGTCACTTTAAAAATTTTACTTAAGCTTATTTAAAAATCAGAGTATCCATTTTAAAGATATATGTTGCGAAATTTGTTCCCAGAAAAAACATGATAATAATATTATCAAAGCATTTCCGAAGACATGTATTTTATTCATATTAAAACATTAGGATGTCATCGCCAATACATAAACATAAGCATAAACAGACCTTACGTTCATTCACACTAATGATTTAGATCTCCTTTAATCTCTCAGTAGAATGTGTCTTCGTATCGATACCTGTGATACAAATAAACTGAGTAGGTCAGGTTGGGAAACCTGGTGAGTACATAGGGTTTTCAACTCACAATAATATAGTTAATTTGTTTCTTCACATATTTCATGTCAAATAATTAACCATATTATCCATCCCCATTTTCTTTATTTAATCTTCCCTAAAGATTTATCCTAAGGGTCATATCCTACATCGTATTTACCTCTCATCTCCTCACATCGCATTTTCTTATATATTTGTTCCTAAGGACTTTTCCTAAGGATCATCGCCTACATCGCATAAACAATATTGATTCGGGGATTACTCCCTCAATAAGTGTCTTGTAAGGGTTAGAGTATCATCGCATGAATACGTAGTTACGACATCGCCTGAACTCATAATTCATCACCTACAGGTTATGTGCCTGGTGGTGTTTCCACATGACTATCTAGAATAGTTCGTGTTCGCCATCTATACTCTGGTAGATGACTACATCATAGCATCGCAGGTCAAGATTACGACATCTCCTCTCATCTCACATCACCTATTTAT
This sequence comes from Lactuca sativa, assembly GCF_002870075.4. Classification (NCBI taxonomy): domain Eukaryota; kingdom Viridiplantae; phylum Streptophyta; class Magnoliopsida; order Asterales; family Asteraceae; genus Lactuca; species Lactuca sativa. The sequence continues at coordinate 129,853,937 of NC_056626.2, forward strand.
CATCACCTATCTATCATCAACTACTTTTCAACACCTTTCTTGCATCACCTATCTCTCATCACTCGTCGCTACCTAATACATATTTATAAGTATAAAAATACATATACAGTTTAAATCACGTAAACATGTATAAGTTGTTCATCTAGCATAAATATCAGGAACACGGATAATAAGCATGTATATCATGTATCTATATTAAATACTTCATATTTATTTGTAAGATGAAAGTAACTATGCACTCACTTGTTAAAGTGATGACTCCAAAATCGGGCAGCACTTCGCTTCTAACAATTTTATTTTCCTTCGACGAAACCTAGCATTATTATTGCTAAATTTTAGTCTAATATTCATTGCGACTAATTAACTCAAGGTCTACAAGCATTATTGTTTTATATGTGTTAAACAATACTTTTCAACTAGTATGTACAGACAGGGGCCAAACATGAAACACCGGAGGGCGGGACCATTTTGGCATTTAAGCTGTTCTGAAACCCGACAACCCTATGCGGCCCTTCAAAACAGATTCCCCGTACCGTGAGTAGTTAAAAGGTATTATAATAACACTTTTTGTAATTTATACTTATCACGTATATTGGTTATAGTTTCATACTAACGATAATGAACTTAAATATATGTTATACTTAAAGAAGGGTAAGCATAACTCACTTACAAGGGGGTTTAACGAAGAACCGGGCTCTGCGTGGGAAAAACTACCGAATAGAAAGCTCTTCTTCTCATAGCCTTCTGGCGCTCCAGGACTCGCTACTAACTCCTAAGAAGGGGTAGAGAAAATCCTTTAGGCTTTGAGAGTGTTTGGGAGAAGAGAAGTGAAAAGGTGTGAAGACTATGGGGTGGCCTATAGCATTCACTAGTTCGTGGTTAGTGTGGGAGTGTTTTAAGACTGCGGAGTGGCTCGTAGCATTCACTATTTGGCAGATAGTGTGGGAGGGTGGTAAGACTACGGGTTGACCCGTAACATTGACCGGTCTCTGTTCAGCGGTGAAGGTGTGTAAAATCCTTGATTGGCCACATATTTCTTCAAATGGTTTAGACTAGGGTGGGTTGGTTCGCAAGGTTATGGGAGGGCCACAGCATGTCGGAATTAGGAATTGTAGTTTGTTGGAGACCAGGTATGATTTGAGACTGCAGTTGGTCAGGTAGCATTCTTTTAGCCTTAGATTTGATGGAGAGATGGCTTGGGAAATAACTGCTAGATAAGGTTTCTCTCAGGAGTCTCATGGGGCGACTGTGTATGTGTCTCCTTTGACTCAGCAATCGGGTAGGAGTCCGGTGTTTCAGGTAGTTATCAGAGAAATTAGGACCAGGGAGGTCCTATCTGCTTTTGGAAATCATCTAGGGGCAGCGAAAAGAGTCGGATTGGTTCCAGTGATTCGCGATTCATGTGTGGGGTCGCTTGTTATTCGGGGCATATGTTAAGTCGCTTGCAGTGGATTAAATAATCTCAGAGTGGCTAATTTCACCCTGTTGTGCGGCTCTCGTCTAAGTCTAACCGTTCCAGGCATGAATCTTCTACACAAAGGATTATCTTAGCCTCTTGTCAAGTATAAGTGTTTTGTTGTTGTTAATGGTAAGTGATTTTGTACCCTATGGAGGCATAAAATAATCAGGATTGGAAGTGTTTAGGTTTAGCGCGGTATTCAATAAGGATTTGATATGGTAATGATTCAGTATAGATAGTCTGTCAGGGAGTCAGATCAATTTGAGAATTCGAGATTTTAGGTTTCAGGTAAGGTAGGGTTGATTGTCTGCATGGGATTATTGATTTGTCTTCTTTAGGTTTGGAGAGTTTTGCTATGGTTAGGTTCGGTAACTTTGGGAAGGCCGTTGTGTGATTGGATTTGTGGTTGTGTTTTTCAGGCTGTCTGGCGTTCCTGGGAATGATAAGGAATAATTTTGAGGACAAAATCTAATTTAAGTGGGGGAGAATTGTAACGCTTGATATCTGGTATGAAGTTGATTCATTAAGTTTCTCTTTGGGACACGACTTGTTGAAGCCTCAACACAACGTATAGATATGCTTTTGACCGCGGATTTTAATTAACCAACACATCGTATTGGCAGATGGGAAGGAAACCCTAATTTTTAGGGTGTTGCACCCTATTTAAAGACCTTAAGTTCTCTTGACTGGCCTCCCTACCAGCCTCCTTTGTTATCTAAAACCCTAAATCGAGTATTGAGCTTTCTTGGTGGTGTTATTGAAGTTTGGAGTGGATTCTTGTGGATTTTTGAACTCATTTGAAGGAGCCTTGGAATTTAAAGGTGTCTAGCTTGGAAGGAAGACCATATATCCAAAATCTCACCACTTGTTGAAGTCTCTTTGAGGTATCAAGTTCATACCTTGCTTTGTTGTTGATTAGATATTCACATATGGGGTTTTATTTTGATTTTGGTCTCCTTTTTGGATCTTTGGATGAGTTGGGTTGTTTAAGGTATTGTTGTTTCATATCTAGGTTATTTTGGTATCCTTGAGCATAAAGGTGCAAGCTTTATGTGAAGAATGGTGTCATGCATGCTTCAACTCCTCTATGAAGTCCCTTTTAGCTTAAGAGTTTCATTTAGTCATATATAGACGTAATGTTGGCAACTTTACGTGATAATCCAGCTCAAGGAGGTCAGATATATGTTTTGGGGCCATGCCTTTATGGACTAAGTGCTTAATGGTTGAGCTGCTGAATCTTGGGCAAACACAACGTGTTTGCAGGCTAACACGACACGTTGGCTAGGGATTTCCTGATTATCTGGATGTTGGAAGAACACAGCGTGTCCATGAGGTAACACAGCGTGTTTGGTCAACATGGACTGTTGACCTTGACTTTGACCTTTTCAGTTGACCATTGGATATTCTTGATTGGGCCTTATTGGGCCTTGTGGTGTCATTGCAGGTTTGGGCTATCGTGTGGGCTTGTATTGCTTGGGGTTTTGTTGGATTGGCTGAGAATATGTGTTTGGATTAGGAAATGTTAATGGGCTTTAGGGTAAGTCCCATGTAAGAATTTGGGCCTAATTTGGAAAATTGGGCCATTATTGGGCTTTGGATTATTATTGGATTGAGGGCATTGGTGACTAAGCGTTTCGGCCTTAGTCTTGGACCAAACTAGCTGAGGAGTAAAATGGACTTCTACCCCATGTATGGATTATTGGGTTTGGTTTGGAACCTAATTTTTAATTTGTTTGATAGCACGGGGATACTAGCGGTTCAGCAGTCAGAGATTTATTTGCGGGTTCATCGGCCGCGGTGAGTCTCCTCATTGGGTTTAGCGGGTCGAAGGCACTAATGACGGATCATGGTTTGTTATACTTAGTATGCTAGTTCTCTGCGTGACTTTTGCATGTGTTATGTTTTTATGTATACCGAGCGGGGATCGATGCTGGACTGGACCCGATGTCAGGTGGGGCCTGATGAGTGTATTGTATGCTACTTAATTGTATTTGTTTTTATGATTACCGAGTACAATCCGATGTCGGGCGGGGCCTGATGACCATTATGTATGCTATGTATCTTTATGATTATTGCATATGTTATGTATTGATATGTTTATGTGTTTATATGTTTATATGTTATATTTATGTTGGGCAGGGTCCGACAACTTACAAATTGTTGGATTAGTGTCTAAGTCCATAACTATTTTGGTATGTACTTGACCCGATGGTGCATGGTCCTTTCGGGTTGCCTTCACCAAAGCAACTTGATAGGATGAATTATGGAGAGAAAGGATTAATTATGATTTATTAATATATTATGAGAATAATATATTAAAGGAGAAATCATATTGTTTAATTAATATTAGTCGAGAATTAATAAGAATTAAGTTTGTGGCTAAAAGAGATTAATTAAACTTAAGGGACTGGAATTGTAATTATAAGATAATTGCAATTGGGCTATGGATTACCTTATAATATAAGGTTGGACGAATTCTATGGGGAAACCCATTAGAAATCGTCCAAGGCTTATTAAGGAAGGAGTCCTTGGGTTGCTTAGGGCTTAAGCTTCCAAATTAGGGTTTCCTTGTTAGATAACCGTATTGCCTCACTATTTAAAGGACCCTTAAGCCCCAAAAACGTGGTGAACTTGTTCTTTAGGGTTTCCACACGTTTTGGGCAGCCTCCACTCTCCTTATTCTTCATCCTCTTGCTCTTGGTGTTTGTGAGCCATTAGAGGAGTGACATTTGTGACTCTAAGCTTTCTAAAGTCATTACAAGGAGGATTTGAGATTGTTATTGCTACATAAAAATCAAGGTAATATCTTAAACCCATTATTATGTTAATATTGATTATCATATGCTAGATCTAGGCTTTAAAGTCTTGGATGAATTGCATGTACAATAGAGAAACCTAGATCCAAGCATTAGGGTTTGCATGAGCACATAGGATGTTCTTATGGCTAAAACTCATCAGTGGTATCAGAGCCTTGATTGGTTTCTATTGTATTGATGCCTTGCATGTTCATTCTTGTTGCAAAATCAAAATTTTGGCTTTCTGACTGCTGAACTCGGCGAGTTCCAATGTGGACTCGGCGAGTTGGCTCCTACTCGGCGAGTCCATAGAGGAACTCGGCGAGTTTGAGCGTTAGAAGGAGGCATGATCGGGATTTCTTGTTGTTTTGGTCATGGATACTTTCCTTAACTGTTATGGGTCATTAAGATTTGAATTTTAATCATATTTCGAGTGTATCCTTGATTAATCAAAAGATAATTACCAAATGATTAGATAATAACTTCCTTATTTGATTAAAGTTTGATTATTTGTATTAATTGGGTAACTTATCTTGCAAGAAATTAATTTTAAGTCAAATTAGATAATAATTAGATTAATTGTTTAATTTAAGTTATTTGCTATTTGATCCTTGTGTTTTGAATAGTTTCAAAATTTGCCCTCAAGTGTTGGAATTTAAAAGTTGATTAAAAGTTTAATTTAGGAATGTTAAATTCTAAAACCCTAGTATAGTTTTGAAAAGTTCAAATCACACCCTTATGGTTTGATTAAATAATTAAAGTGTATAATTAAAAGAGATTTAATAAATCCATAAAGTTTTGGTTTACAATTTAATTAAATTAAAAGTATAATTATTAAATTAGACCACCTAGTATTTTAAAAGTGTAAAATACACCCTATACTATATATATATATATATATATATATATATATATATATATATATATATATATATATATATATATCATTAAAAGTCTAATATTATATGTATGAGTAAAGTGTCAAGTCTTACCGTTAGTAGGCCTCATTCACAAAGCTGGTCTATAACGGGAGTTTAAGGAAATTGCCTATAAAATGGCGATTGAATGGGTATCCACTCTTACCCACCGCACTCTTGACTAGTGGAGGGTCGTTAGCTGAACGGGTAGGATAGGACAGAAACCTTCCATTATAAGTATAATGAAGTATAAAAGTAACTAAATGCTTTCATAAAATTCCCAATCTTAGTTACTTTAGGCAAAAGTGAATTGAAGCAATTCCATGAAATTACACTTTGTGCCCTTGCGAAGACGTTAGTGGAGCGTGTGTGGTTAACCGACACACTAAATGGTTCTAAGCAAAGGTAGCAAAGGGTGACTCAATGTTTGTCATAGTCCGGTGGAGCGTGTGTGGTTAATCAGCACATCGAATAGGTGACTGTAACATGTGGGGGCACCATGTAAGTTTACATGGTTATTCACACCCGCTTTGTGATCCTCAGTATCCCAGTCACAAACTCGAGGGGCATATCGAGATTTAAACATGCCATTGAAAAGTTCAATGAATCTCAAAGGATCTAGGAGTTTTCAAAGCATTTAAAACTTAATCGGTTTTTCGTTTTTCATGGTGGAAAATTAGTGAATCGTCATTCACTTACCTTCAAATATTCTGCAACTAGATTACGGCATCCCTTTTCTAGGTTGTAGAGTATTGTGTTGGGTCCTATCCTTAGTATATCATTTGGGTGATTTACTAAGGACTCAATAAATCAACTAACTTGAATTCGTTTTTCTCCCGTTTTGTAGATGTCAAAGTATGACAATCATGGTCTTCCCAAATTTCAAGGAAAAGGTGTTCCTGCTAAAATTAAGTTGTTCCGCTATTCAAGTAAAGAATCAAAGTGGACTAGTTTGATTTCACTTCCTCCTCCTCCTCCCGTTGTTCTCCCTAACCCACAAGATCGAAGAATTGAAAGGTTCAATGTCACTAAAGCCCTATTGGCAATGAAACATGAAGATGGTAAGACCGTGTGTGCCCACGTTCTAGGAATGAAATCACACATCGATAGGTTGATTATGTTGGGTGCGTCATTCCCTGATAAGTTGGCTGTAGACTGGGTTCTGTAGTCACTCCCTGAATCATATAATGAGTTCAAAAGAAAGTATTATATAATGGATCATGACAGAAACCTCATTGACCTAACTTACATGCTCATTGCTGATGAATCATAAATGATTTGGCAAAGCAATGGAGCATATTTGTTGGGAAAGTCAACCAACCATGCTTCCGAGGATGTTCTAGGAGAACCGACCTGCGTTTGTTGCCAAGTGAAAGGGCGTTGGATAAAAGTCTGCCCTAAGAGCCTGAAGAATCCAGAAGATGGGAGAGTCAAAGAGTATGGATGTGCTTCAGGTAAAATCCACTATCTAACTCCATTAAGTTCCTATTCATTGATTCTTAATACATAATGTGATAAGATTACATTTGAATGTTTTGCAGGATCAGTGAAAAGCGAGGAAGGCTGATGGAAAGGCAAGATGAGTCTGATCACGAAGAGATGGATCTCGATCACATGGATTCGAAGATTATATTTTGAGCTTAGAAAGTTATGATAGAGTTGATAGGAATATTTGATTACATAGTTTTTTCAGTTGATTTTGCATTGTAAGGACAAATGTTTTCCGCTGCTTTTATGAATAAAATAATTTTTGTTTGACGTATTTATTTGTTTATTTCCTTACAACGAAATCGTTATGAAAAATTGATGTTTGCATATTTCTACAACGAATGGATGTGATTCTTAATTACGTTAATTGTGGAAATGTCAAGAATTTACCAAATAGGGAGAGTTTCTCATCATCCAAGTTTCAAGTGGATAGAAACTTGGAATCATATAACAAGTATTTCATGATGAATGAGCAGTTTCATATTTGGAAATTAGACTAATTCGTTGACTAGGTGTCAAGTGAAGGACTAGAAGATCGAGTACACAAGGTTGTGTGTTGATCAAGTCCACCACAAGAGTGACAAAGATATTCGTCATGATTTACTAAAGGTTTAGTAAATATGATTATACTTATAAGATTAAGTGTAATTCTTAGTTGATTGAAAAAGTTTAAATCAATATAGAACGAATAAGAAGAATCAAGTAGGCAGTTGGATAAAAATTTCTCTATTCTAAGAAGAAGGGAGAGTACCTTTTTATTATGTTTTATGATAGATCGTAATGATTAAGAACCATATCTCAATTGATCCTCTAAGTGAGTCTTTGTGCAATTGTATGTCTAAGAAGAGGAATTGAGAATTGAAGAAATGGTTAAATCAAGAAGTCAATCATACTTCGTTCCAAAACCAAATCTTAGAGTTAAGATTGTGACATTGAGTGACAAGTATTAGGAAGGTTGATAACATTCATCAAATGTGGAAAGTTGTGATGTCTTGCATAAGACAAAGACCAACTAGCACCAATTTTATGAAGTGTTTTTTCTTGATAAAAGCTACACTAACTCTTGAATATTCGTTTGTCAAGAAATTTTCATTGACAAAAGAAGCTTATATGTCAAGGAGTCAGTGGGAGTCTTAATGATCTTGAAAATTTTCAAGAACTAATCAAGAATAAACCTTATTGATCCTCACTAGCACACGACTTGAGGTTTACAACCTATCGTGTTGACACTATCTTGTTTCTGTGCCGTTCCAATTGAGTTAATTATGCATGTGAGTTCTATGAGTTCTCATTTGAACGCATAAAATGCAAGCACCTTGATCAATGAAAAGTACATTGATAAGAAAGGGTGAGCTGTTTAACTACTTGAAAGACATGGTGGGCAGCCGTGTTACCATAAGGCAAGAGTCAAGATTAAGAAAATTCGGTCCATAAGAGTTTTGATTTGTCGCAAACTTTGGTTTTGACAATTCGCATGGATAGGAACACATACATCGTTAAAATCTAAGTGTCATAAGATTTCCTCCTTCATGAAGATGGATGTGAATTGGTTTTGACTAAGATAATTAAACAACTATCAAAGGACGATCCAAAGCTCGCTGAGGATTGGTCGCTTGTGAGTAGTTGGAAGTATGATATTGGATGGAGCATATCGACGTTATTATGAATAGATAAGATTCTATTAAGAATGAGTTGTGATATGGTAAGTATGGAAAGGTTTCCATATTGGGAGTTGGATATTGAGAATCTATGTCTAGATTAGAAACTTTTATGCAAAAGGATGTTCAAAAGAATGTACTTTGAGTGAGAGACATCACATCTATGGAATTGTCTTGCAACAATTTCCGATATGATACTTTGTTATTCATTGGCAATAGTAATTGTGACCTTAGTGCAGTGACATTACAAAAGGATCATTGCATAAAATGTTAGAATCTAACATATACTATAAGTGGAAAGAATTTGATATTCTTTCACTTGTGAAAAAAGGATTAGGAGTTGTGAAATGAGTATGATAGGAAATGTGTTCATTTGATCTATTTCACAAAGTAAGGACCATAGGTAAACATTGTGTGCATGCTGAGAGCATGGGACAAGTGTAGTAATCAATATGGTGATTAAATAAAATGTTTTATTTATACCCAGAGTTTGGGGCCATATGGGATTAGTATTATTCTTGTGTTTCACTTTGCATGTTTTGACTTCCTGAATAATTTAATTGGTTCAGAACAGTCAAATTATTCGAACGGACCACAGTCGTTCCTATGTTGGAAGTATGTATGAATGAAGACTGTCGTGAATTGGTGTGTGGATTGTCTAAAGTGTATTAGACATAAGCAATTGTTTTCTGCAACGTTCATGAGTGCTTATGAATATGATTTGAGCATTGGATTAAACCCACGCTCACTTGGATCACTTCATGGATTTCATCACGAGTGATTGGTGAGACGATAACATCTTATATTCTTGAAACCGAGATGTGTGAGTTATATCTTGCGAGTCGGTTGCACATTGATAATATGTAAATGAACCAATAACTTGGTGTTATAAAACATATTGTTGTGCGTAATTCGGTAAGTAAGTGCAAGCGAGCATTGAGTCAAAGTTTATCCGTTCCTTTTATCCAAAGTAGGATAAAAGCGATATCTTTGGGCCCCTCGATGATTTAGTGATGGCACCTAAGTGCTTGGCCAAGTCGAGACTAAATTGATGTGTTCAATTGTAGTTTGTTGTCAGTCATCATAAATTGGGAATCGGGAAACAGTATAGAGAGAATGACTAAGTTCGTGTCTCATATCTATTCGATATCTAGAATGGAGGAATATATGATCCCTTATCTAAAGGACACGCGTATCTGATAAGATCAGAGTTGACGGCGGCTTTGGAAAGCTACGATTGCAGATCAGGATCTGAAGTCATACGCATAATAGTTATTAGACTTATCCAAGTGGGAGACTGTTGGATTAGTGTCTAAGTCCATAACTATTTTGGTATGTACTTGACCCGATGGTGCATGGTCCTTTTGGGTTGCCTTCACCAAAGCAACTTGATAGGATGAATGATGGAGAGAAAGGATTAATTATGATTTATTAATATATTATGAGAATAATATATTAAAGGAGAAATCATATTGTTTAATTAATATTAGTCAAGAATTAATAAGAATTAAGTTTGTGGCTAAAAGAGATTAATTAAACTTAAGGCACTGGAATTGTAATTATAAGATAATTGCAATTGGGTTATGGATTAACTTATAATATAAGGTTGGATGAATTTTATGGGGAAACCCATTAGAAATCGTCCAAGGCTTATTAAAGAAGGAGTCCATGGATTGCTTAGGGCTTAAGCATCCAAATTGGGGTTTCCTTGTTAGATAACCCTAATAGCCTCACTATTTAAAGGACCCTTAAGCCCCAAAAACGTGGTGAACTTGTTCTTTAGGGGTTCCACACGTTTTGGGCAGCCTCCACTCTCCTTATTCTTCATCCTCTTGCTCTTGGTGTTTGTGAGCCATTAGAGGAGTGACATTTGTGACTCTAAGCTTTCTTAAGTCATTACAAGGAGGATTTGAGATTGTTATTGCTACATAACAATCAAGGTAATATCTTAAACCCATTATTATGTTAATATTCATTATCATATGCTAGATCTAGGGTTTAAAGTCTTGGATGAATTGCATGTACAATAGAGAAACCTAGATCCAAGCATTAGGGTTTGCATGAGCACATAGGATGTTCTTATGGCTAAAAATCATCACAAATATGTACACCAAGTAGGGCTCGATGTCGGACGAGGTCCAATACCTGATGGGGGGGGGGGCGATGACTGGGAAGGGACTATTATGTCTTTACTTGTGTATGTATGGTATGTGGTATTTTGGGGAGCTCACTAAGCTTTATGCTTACAATTGTAGTTTATGGTTTCACGTACTTTCGGTTCAAAAAGGAAGGGCCCAGCTTGATCGCAGCGCATACACCCATGTTTTCCGCAATTCATGATTATAGGATTTACTCTGATAATTGTTTTACTTTGGAATACTTTAATTGTTTGGATTAGGATAAAGGCATGTTTGAATATTTATATTAAAAATGAAATTTTTACCCTATGATTTTCGGGACGTTACAAGTTGGTATCAGAGCCTTGGTTTGAGGGATTCGACCATACTCTCAGGTGTGCTTGAACTCAAACTGAGGGTTTAGAGATTTTTTTTTATAAAATGAACATTCAATTAAAAGGGAATTTATAATTAAAGAAAAGCGGTGTGATTCGTGCAATCAGCTGAGCTAAAGTAAGTGGTTCCCAGAATACCAACACATGTTTATTATGATATGATTATGAGAATTGCATGCTAGATTAAGGCTAAGGATCTGCTCAGTATTATATGTTAAGAGAGATGCCTTTATATGTCTAATTGTACGAGCTTTAGAATTGCATGCTAGTATGGATTCAAGATAAGTGAATAGAATGGCTTGATTAGTGTATGTTAGTTAGATTTTTCGTTGTTTGAATGTTGCTTGCTTTATGCTTTGTGGGACTCTTGGTTATGTGAATTAACTACTAAGAGAATATGCTAAGTCACATGTGGCACATGTTAAATAATCTCAGAATGATAGATTTGACCCTATCGCACAGCTCTCGTATGAATCCAATTCTAGGGTTAGGTCTTTTACTATAAGGATTATCTGGTCTTTGTTGCATGTGACTATATTCATGAGGTTGTTGGTTGACATTGGTGGGAGTCGTTCGGCAGCTTAGGGCAGGGTGAGGTCAGGAACCTAAGATAGCCAAGGTGGTGTTTCAGGGGGTGTGGTGTCGGGGTTTAGTGAGTTTTGGTGCATCAGTTTGAGAAGGTGACTTAGAGGATTCGTGATAATTCTTGATGAAAGTATGGAAAGGTGTGGAAGGTAGTATTGGGCCCGTACTAATGAAAGAACATGTAACATCCATAAAATTCATGAAAATTTAAAACTTTTTCCAAGCATTCAAAACCATATTTGTTACAAAATGTTTTCAAAATAGTTTCATATTAGAGTATCCCAGAAATCAAAATCATAAAATGCGAGGAGGTGCACGATCAGGCCTTCGCCTTCCCGCGATCATCCGAAGTACCTCAAACAAAATCCAAAACTGTAAGCCCGAAGCTTAGTGAGGTTCCCCAAAATACAAATTACATACAAACCATAACCATACCATAACAAAGACCATGCATATAGAGTCTACAGTATGACTAGACCGCCCTCACCAAGCCTTCAATCTGTCTGGCCCACTTTCAGCACCTTCAGCATGTCTGGTCCGCCCTACCGGGCCTTCAGCCTGTTTGGACCGTTCTTCGGGCCTTTGGCATGACTAGTATGCCCCATTTGGCCTATAGTCTATTTGGGTCGCCCTGGGTATGTTGTCCTACAGCAAAAATCAGGTCCGCCTCAACCCACCCCCAAGCATACAATCAACACATAGATAACAATTGCTAGCATGTATAAACAGTCAAACCGATCTAACAAATCACTAATCATAGAATCATCCTATATATCAGGATACTGACCTAACATGTTACTAAACATAGCATCATCCTATATAACAGGATACTAACCTAACATGTCACTAAGCATATCATCATGTGATAACCATGATAACAATCCAAAAGAAGGGTCGACATTGGTGCCTTCGACCCTGTTGATATAGTGAGAAGAACTCATCTCACAATGTCGAACTGAACTGAACTGAAAAATATCAAACTCCTGAAACACAGCTCCAACTCAAACACCTACAGCCACCATTGATCCAGCTCCATAAATTCCCAAATTACCAAAATACCCTCAAAAGTCAAACTGGGTCAAACCTTGCTCATAGTTAAAGTCAACGGCCAAGGTCAACAGTCCATGTTGACCCAACTCGCCAAGTGCAGCTTACAGACTCATCGAGTTCCTTCAGAACTATGAAAATCGTGAAAATCCTAGTCAACTCGCCGAGTTATCAAACAACTCGTCGAGTCCATGTAGTGTCCAGAATATCGGGCAAAGCCCTAACTAACTCGTCGAGTTATCTTACTAACTCATCGAGTTCACTCAGAACCCAGAAAATGGGAAACCCTCATCCAACTCGTCGAGTTGTCTATGCAACTCATTGAGTTCCTTCAACCCTTTTCTCATTCAGACGCTTTTAAGTGAAACCAAGGCTCCAAACTATAGATCTAGACTCCTAGGGTGTAGTTACCATGTAAAGTTGTTAACTTTACGTGCATGCAAGGCCTCAAGAGGTTAAAGCACCCAAAACGAGCCTTAGGAAGAGGTTTAGGGCATGGAGAAAGGCCAAAGCTTGCTAAAGTCAAGAACATTATGTCCATGAGAGCCTAGAGGAGTCCAGATATGAACTCCTTACTTCACAACGTGCTCAATACAAGAAATATCTCAAGAATAAGCTTGAAATGACCCTAAACTCTTGAATGAAGAGATCTAACAAGAAAATGGTCACGGTAATGACTTTTTACCTTCAAATGAATGCCAAAACGAAGTAGATACTAAATCTACAAGCTCCTTCTTGTTCCAAGCTTCTCAATATTCAAGTCCCTTCAAGGAATGCACCAAAAACACACTTTTAGCCTCACACACTCAAAATAGGAGGTTAGCTCGATTGGGGTTTGTTTCTGGACGTGAAAGGTGGTAAGGAGGATAGAGGGAGGACTTAAGGTCCTTTAAATAGGGTGCAAACCCTAAAAATTAGGGTTTTCATGTCAAGCTTCAACTCGTCGAGTAGGTTCTAGAATCCACACGGCTTTATCAGTTTCTACACGACGAGTTGGGGCAGCCAACTCGTCAAGTAGGTCTATAATCATGAATATAATAGCTTTAAAATTTAAACCTAGGATTCGAGGTGTTACAATTCTCCCCAACTTGAACTAGACTTCGTCCTCAAAGTCTGCCGCATCAAATAGCTCCGGGTAATGCTCCCGCATCTCAGCCTCCGGCTCCCAAGTCCACTCAGATTCCCTCCGATGCTCCCATTGTACCTTTACCAAAGGCACATCCTTGTTCCGTAGAACCTTCACTCTCCTCTCCAGAACTGCCACTGGCCTCTCCACGTAATTTAGGCGCTCATCGACCTGAATATCATCTAATGACACCACTTCCTGTTCATCTAGTATGCACTTCCTTAATTGTGAAACGTGAAAAGTGTTGTGAATCTGAGTAAAATCCTATGGAAAATCCATTCTATATGCCACCTTACCAACCATGGCAATAACCCGAAAAGGTCCAACGCATCGGGGACCCAGCTTCCCCCTCTTCCTGAACTGAATCACACCCTTCCAAGTTGAGACCTTCAGTAGTACCATGTCACCAACCTGAAACTCTAACTCAGATCAGTGCCGATCGGCATAACTCTTCTTCTAACTCTGAGTGTAACACGCAAAGTTTTGAAGGACAAGAAAGGAAAGAAAACCCTAAGTTTAGGGGTCGACTCGGCGAGTCCAAGGAGGGACTCGGCGAGTCCGAGCGGGATCCGAGTCGAGGAGTAAGTGACCGACTCGGCGAGTCGGCCAAGGTGACTCGGCGAGTCTGGTCTGTGCGAGGAAAACCCTAAATCCGGGGCTTGGAGCCTATTTAATCGCCTCATTCTTCTTCCTAGGGCTCCTTTACTGTCTCTCACACCCAGAACGCCGCACCCTAAGCCTCCGTTGTTCTCATTCAAGCTTTTAGCCATTTTTGAGTGATTTAAAAGAAGAACAAGTGGGAATCTTTGAAGCATCAAGGAGTGGCCTTGGATCTGAAGTTTGGGGAACATTTCAGAGCATTTGAAGGTATTAATTCGTTTCTTTCCTTTAGATCTTCTTTGGTTATGAGTTTTGGGGCTTTTAAGCCATGTCTAAGATCAATTTCGAGCTTGAGGTCCAGATCCGAGGTTGCTACCTCAGATCCATGCTTGTTTTGGTTTACAATCCTGTAAAGTATCAGCCATTGGGTGGATTTTGGAGCCTCTTGGTCTTAAACCCTAGTTCATGGTGTATTTCGCTTAGATCTCCATCTTTACACGTAAAGTTTGCAACTTTACGTGGGGAATAGGCTTGGGAAGGGTAGATCTACAGTTTGGAGTCCATGCATGACTCGAAAGTCCTCTGCATGTAAGTAGATCTTAATGGACTCGGCGAGTCCTTCGGGTGGACTCGGCGAGTAGCTTGAAGATGAGGAGGAACTCAACGAGTGGGATGAACAGCTCGTCGAGTCTGATGAAGATGGGCATGAACTCGGCGAGTTGGATGAACAACTCGGCGAGTTGGTTGGAGATTACCTTGTGCTCGGCGAGTCTGTTCTTGGACTCGACGAGTCAGGTCGCGTAGCCCCAAACCCTTCGAATTAAGACTCGAGTCAGCAAGTCGAGCAAGGACTCAGTGAGTTGGACAGGACAGGATTCGGGAATCAGTAGACTCGGCGAGTCAATGGCTGACTCGGCGAGTCAAGTCGTGATTGGAAGGACTTTGAGCATAGGGACTCGGCGAGTCAGTAAGTGGACTCGGTGGGTAGGGTTGACCTAGAAGGTTGACTTTGACCAGGACTTTGACTTTGGCAAGAGTTGAATTGGTTGACCTTTGAAGGTCAGTTAGACTAAGTGTTATGTTGATATTGGTAGCTCGGGGAGCTAGTGGAGCAGCAGTTCGGAGTTAGTGGTCAGGTAGCGGTCAAAGGGATTAGCAGCAGCAGTTCAGCAGTATCAAGTGAGTTTCCCTTTGTGTGAATGGGTCTACGGCCACAATGCCGGCCCATGTGGACATGAGTAGAAGACCCGGGGGTTAGCCCTAGGCATCGTATGCTAGTATGTTGGCCAGGACAAGGTCCAATGTTAGCCGGCGGGTGCCCAAGGAATGGTTTATGTGATAGTTTATACTTGTTGTCTGTGTGATACTTGTATGTGCCTGGTAGTGAGGTGAGTGTGGGCGAGGTCCCGTATCTCACCAATAGCAGAGTGTGGGTGGTGTTCCACATCTCAGTAGCAGCAGAGCAGGGGCGAGGCCCAAGTCAGGAAGGGAGTGAGTGTGGGCTGGGCCCGTATCTCACTACCAGTAGGAGCATGGACGGGGTTCCGTGACTCATCAGTAACAGGTCAGGGGTGGGGCCCAGAGATAGGCGAGGCCTTAGGACAAGATCCGTTAGTATGTGTTTAGCTTATGTGAGATGTTTATGTGCTATTATATGTTAGTGGGCGAGGCCCTGTGACAGGTGAGGCCTACGTGAAACAGATCTGTATCCGAGCGGGGCTCGATGCCAGGCGGGGCCTGGAGCGGCGGGGCCGTTGTAGCGGGCGAGGCCCGAGGTAGGGGGCGAGGCCCAGGATAGCGGGTGCGACCTAGTATGTGCAGTATGTGGTTATGCATGGTATGTGGTAGGGTGGGGAACTCACTAAGCTTCGTGCTTACGGTTTTCAGTTTTGGTTTCAGGTACCTCCGGTAGCGGATGATGGAGCTCGGGATGATCGCATGGCACACACCATAACTTAGACAGCCTGGGAATGTTTACTCTGATAATGAATATGTATTTTGGAAACTAACACTTTGTTTATGTTTGAAAACGATGGATTTGCTTAACGTAATGTTTTATCAAATGAAATTTTTAGTCTTGAATTTTGGGATGTTACAAGTTGGTATCAGAGCCTTGGTTTAAGGGATTCGGACATGCTCTCGAGCGTGTCTGAACTCAAACTGAGGGATTGGTATAGATGTTTTTAAAATGAAAAGACAGTTTTGTAAAAAGAGAGTTTTGGGAAAGAAAACAGTTTTAGAAAGGCAAAAATAATTCAGAAAGAAAAGAACTTTGAAAAGAGAAAAAGGGTGTGGTGCAAGATAGTACCCCAAAATACTCATACAAGTTTATGTTATGATTATCAGTTGATAGAACAGTATGCTAGATTAGGACTAAGGATCTAGGAATGATGCCTTATGTGCCTATTATATGTGTTTGAGCTGCAAGATAGTACTGATTAGATAGTAGTAGGATAGCCTGTTTAGGTTATGCCTGAGTTTATGAGTTGTGTTGCATGTTAGTTTAGATTCTTGTTGTTTGGATATGATTGCTTGAGTATGTTGTGGTTAGATTTTCCCCTTGTCCGAATGCTGCTTGCTTTGTGAATTGTGGGATTTTGAGTGATGGGAGTTAGCTATTAGGTGGATACGTCACGTCACATGTGATCAGGGTTGAATAATCTCAGAGTGCTGGATTTGGCCCTATTGTGCAGCTCTTGTTTGAGTCCAACCGTTGTAGGGACGAGTCTTTTACTTGAAGGATTATATGAGCCTCGTCACATGTGATGGTATCCAGGTGATGACTAATTGGCATCACAAGGAGACCTTCAGCAGCTGAGGACTGTTTGAGTTGAGTCAGAGGTTTCCCTAGGGTAAGCCTAGGATGAGATAGTGCTGGGAGCAGTAGTAGTTGATAAGGGACCTGGTGGAGTCAAAGAAATTCCTGAGGAAAGTACGGATAGATGTGGAAGGTAGTATGGGCCCGTACTACTGAAAGCAGAGGATCCGTACTTGATTCGGGAAGGGCCAAGACAAGACCAGGAACCTAGTAAGGGGTGTGTTTGGTCTCGCAGCAGTGAGGAGTTTTCTGATAGTGGTTGTGTTATATGTTTCAACATGGTGACGTTGCGAGAGAGACCAGCGGGCGAATCAGGCACCGGAGAGGGATCGGGCTCGGGTTCAGGGGCCGAGCAGCTCGAGGAGCGGATGAGAGAGTTGATATCAGCTGAGGTTACACGCAGTATTCTAGCTCAGACTCCTGTGATCTTTGGCACGGTCAAGGAAGGTATACTGGCGATCTTGGATGAGAGGCTAGGAGCCTTCCGTACCGAGATGATGGCTTTGTTGGGGGCGCGTACCTTGACATTTAGAGAGTTCAGGGCCTGCGGGGCACCAGATTATCATGGGGCTAGGGACCCCATTGCTAGCAGCAGATGGTTGGCTGATGTTGCCAACACTTTTCGTACGAGCAAGTGTCCCGAGGGGGACAAGGTTAGACTCGCCTCCTGTCTTCTGAAGGACAGAGCGAGGCACTAGTGGGAGGAGAGTGGTCATGCTCTGGGGGATGATGCCGCGTTGGACGCGATGACTTGGAGTGATTTCTCAGCCAGGTTCAGGGCGGAGTTTTCGCCAAGTATTGAGGAGCAGTTGGCACGGGAGTTTCAGGATTTGACGCAGACCACTGAGACTGTGGCGGAGATCACTGCCAAGTTCAGGGAGAGGGCTCTTCTTGTACCGCAGTATGTCGCGGATGAGGAGATGAAGAAGGCTCGGTACCATGAGATGTTGAGGGATGACATCAGGGAGTTCGTGAGCAGGTACAGCTGTAAGACGCTGGAAGATATGATTTCTCGGGCTAGAGAAAGGGAAATTGATTTGGAGCAAATCCAGAAGAGGAAGCCGGATGAGGTTCAGGTAGCTGCGGGTTCGGGCAAAAGGCCCAAGGGATCGGATTTGAGATCGAGGGATCATCAGGACCGTAGTCGGTGCGGAAAGTGTGGTAGGGCGCACGGAGGCGCGTGCAGGAGTGGTAGCGGTGGTGAGTCTGGTTGTTTCAAGTGCGGTCGGACTGGTCATTTCAGCAGGGATTGTACTGTTACCGCCGCGCAGGGATCAGACTTGATATGTTTTCACTACAACCAGCGGGGCCACAAGAAGGCCCAGTGTCCCAGTTTGTTTTCAACAGGACGGGTGATGGCACCCGCCCCTGCAACTTTGAGGATCACGGATGGCCGTCAGGGTCGGGTAGAGGCACCTGCGGCAGGGAGCAGGGCTTTTCAGACGACGACCTTGGAGACGCGAGCAACGCCGGACGTTGCAGGTATGCAATTTCCCATTTTCAGTTCTTTTATTTGTGCATAATTTTATTGTTATGGTTTTGCATCATTATCGGTAAAAGTGTTTTATTTTGAGTGGTTGATTGTGATCGAGTTATATGCCATCTGCATACCTTGGATATTTTTATGGTAGTTAGGGGATGTGCTCTATTGAAGAAGGTTTCGAAGGATGCAGTAACTGTAGCATGCTTGGGAGAGATTTGGTACGTCTCGCTAGTTCGGAGTGGTGTAGTGATTGTGATGGATTGGCTAATCCCTAGCTATGGCGGGCTTGGGTTCCTCAGTAGATGGGTTATGGAATGGTAGCAAAGATCGGGATCTCTTTTGAGTATTGAGCAGCGAGGGGTAAGCAGGATCGAAGTGGGGGAGAATCTTCCGGGTGTGCCCAAAGAGGAGCACGCACACCCAGAACGAGTACGTGACCTCCGAGAAGGAAGAGAAGTAGTTCAGCGTTTGATGGATTGAGGATTTCATGGTTGGGAGTTTGAGAAACTCCCCATCAGCTAGTGCGTGTGATGGTAATAGTTAGTTATGGTTGAGAATTCAGGTTGTGGATCGCTGTAGGACTCGAGGGAGTCGGAATGAGGATCTTGAGAGCTAATGGCACATGGGTGCCTTCGTTCTAGCAGTCAACATTGGATGGTGATGTAAGACTATGGGTAAGCCGTAACATTCCTTAGTAGTTTTGTTAGCGGAGTTGGGGCGAGGCCCTTATCTCCTAGTGATCAGATAGGGATCAGGAATGGGTAGTGGACGAGAATGATATGGAGTTGCCTGTATAGCCCTAGAGAGGTGAGACCTTGGGAGAGGCTACTCCAGGATATAGTTGGGTGAGAACCGTGGGCGAGGCCCGAGCGAGAGTGATTAGACTAGTGGGAATAGAAAAATAGATGCGGGTGGAACCCGTGGGCGAGGCCCGTGAGTTTTAGCAGCACAGGTGGGACCTGGTAGGGACCTTAGTGTCAAGTTAGGGGATCGAGAATCCCAGGTTTGTAGTGCCTGAATGGCAGAGTAGATTGAGCAGTTATAGATGATCGAAGTTCTTTGGAAGTCGCTGGGAGCGACTATTGGTGGTGTTGGGACTAGCTACCGGTGGGAGCCGGTAATCCAGTCATTGATAGGTTGGTATGGACCAGGGTGGTCTCAGTTCATCAGGAAGTCAGACGAGGAATAGCAGAATGGCCAGTCAGTGGCAGTGCGAGTATGCAGCATATGGTGGAATTCAGTTAGTTGATCATGTAGTGCTCGACATCAAATTGTAGTAGAAAGAAATGCCCAGTGGATACTGGCGATAATGACCTGTTCTGGAAGTAGCGGGAGTAATAGAATCGGTGAAGACAGGGTCTTCGCAGTGGCAGGAGGAATAGTTGGTTATGGAGCATTGCCTTGGGGAGGCAAGGAAATCGCACAAGGAAGGAAGTGGAGAACCACTATGGGTTCAGTGCAGTACTCGGTGAGTACCAGAAGGATTGTCAGTTGAGTAAGTTATGTTTCTAAGTTGTTCAGAGTCAGGTTTGACCCGAGGTTTAACCGCGAGGTTTATGTTAGTCAGAATGACCAGGTGGAAGACCGGCGCAGGTAGGCGGCTGGTGTTGGGATAATTGGTGGGTATGGGAGGCAGATCGCAGGCGGTGGGCTATGGCAAACTTCGAGGACGAAGTTTAATTTAAGTGGGGGAGATTTGTAACACCCAAAGTTTTGAAGGACAAGAAAGGAAAGAAAACCCTAAGTTTAGGGGTCGACCCGGCGAGTCCAAGGAGGGACTCGGCGAGTCCGAGCGAGATCCGAGTCGAGGAGTAAGTGACCGACTCGGCGAGTCGGCCAAGGTGACTCGGCGAGTCTGGTCTGTGCGAGGAAAACCCCAAATCCGGGGCTTGGAGCCTATTTAATCGCCTCATTCTTCTTCCTAGGGCTCCTTTACTGTCTCTCACACCCAGAACGCCGCACCCTAAGCCTCCATTGTGCTCATTCAAGCTTTTAGCCATTTTTGAGTGATTTAAAAGAAGAAGAAGAAGTGGGAATCTTTGAAGCATCAAGGAGTGGCCTTGGATCCGAAGTTTGGGGAACATTTTAGAGCATTTGAAGGAATTAATTCGTTTCTCTCCTTTAGATCTTCTTTGGTTATGAGTTTTGGGGCTTTTAAGCCATGTCTAAGATCAATTTCGAGCTTGAGGTCCAGATCCGAGGTTGCTACCTCAGATCCATGCTTGTTTTGGTTTAGAATCCTGTAAAGTATCAGCCATTGGGTGGATTTTGGAGCCTCTTGGTCTTAAACCCTAGTTCATGGTGTATTTTGCTTAGATCTCCATCTTTACACGTAAAGTTTGCAACTTTACGTGGGGAATAGGCTTGGGAAGGGTAGATCTACAGTTTGGAGTCCATGCATGACTCGAAAGTCCTCTGCATGTAAGTAGATCTTAATGGACTCGGCGAGTCCTTCGAGTGGACTCGGCGAGTAGCTTGAAGATGAGGAGGAAATCGACGAGTGGGATGAACAGCTCATTGAGTCGGATGAAGATGGGCATGAACTCGGCGAGTTGGATGAACAACTCGGCGAGTTGGTTGGAGATTGCCTTGTGCTCGGCGAGTCTGTTCTTGGACTCGACGAGTCAGGTCGCGTAGCCCCAAACCCTTCGAATTAAGACTCGAGTCAGTGAGTCGAGCAAGGACTCAGTGAGTTGGACAGGACAGGATTCGGGAATCAGTAGACTCGGCGAGTCAATGGCTGACTCGATGAGTCAAGTCGTGATTGGAAGGACTTTGAGCATAGGGACTCGGCGAGTCAGTAAGTGGACTCGGCGAGTAGGGTTGACCTGGAAGGTTGACTTTGACCAGGACTTTGACTTTGGCAAGAGTTGACTTGGTTGACCTTTGAAGGTCATTTAGACTAAGTGTTATGTTGATATTGGTAGCTCGGGGAGCTAGTGGAGCAGCAGTTCGGAGTCAGTGGTCAGGTAGCGGTCAAAGGGATTAGCAGCAGCAGTTCAGCAGTATCAGGTGAGTTTCCCTTTGTGTGAATGGGTCTACGGCCACAATGCCGGCCCATGTGGACATGAGTAGAAGACCCGGGGTTTAGCCCTAGGCATCGTATGCTAGTATGTTGGCCAGGACGAGGTCCAATGTTAGCGGGCGGGTGCTTAAGGAATGGTTTATGTGATAGTTTATACTTGTTGTCTGTGTGATACTTGTATGTGCCTGGTAGGGAGGTGAGTGTGGGCGAGGTCCCGTATCTCACCAATAGCAGAGTGTGGGTGGTGTTCCACATCTCAGTAGCAGTAGAGTAGGGGTGAGGCCCAAGTCAGGAAGGGAGTGAGTGTGGGCTGGGCCCGTATCTCACTACCAGTAGGAGCATGGACGGGGTTCCGTGACTCATCAGTAACAGGTCAGGGGCGGGGCCCAAAGATAGGCGAGGCCTTAGGACAAGATCCGTTAGTATGTGTTTAGCTTATGTGAGATGTTTATGTGCTATTATATGTTAGTGGGCGAGGCCTTGTGACAGGCGAGGCCTACGTGAAACAGATCTGTATCCGAGCGGGGCTCGAAGCCAGGCGGGGCCTGGAGCGGCGGGGCTGTTGTAGCGGGCGAGGCCCGAGGTAGGGGGCGAGGCCCAGGATAGCGGGCGCGGCCCAGTATGTGCAGTATGTGGTTATGCATGGTATGTGGTAGGGTGGGGAACTCACTAAGCTTTGTGCTTACGGTTTTCAGTTTTGGTTTCAGGTACCTCCGGTAGCGGATGATGGAGCTCGGGATGATCGCATGGCACACACCATAGCTTAGACAGCCTGGGAATGTTTACTCTGATAATGAATATGTATTTTGGAAACTAACACTTTGTTTATGTTTGAAAACGATGGATTTGCTTAACGTAATGTTTTATCAAATGAAATTTTTAGTCTTGAAGTTTGGGATGTTACACTGAGCGGTTTGCAACCGCTGTTTGATCTTTTGAATCTTCTCGGTAGTCTGCAGAAATACCTTGGTCCGTCCCAACACCCTGTGACCAACCTCACCCTAATAGACTGGGGTGCGACATCTCTGCTCATACAATAGCTCGAATGGTGGAGCACCAATTCTGGAATGAAAGTTGTTGTAGGAGAACTCTGCAAGGATTAATTTGGAGTGCCAGCTCCCACCGAAGTCAATAATGTAGGCTCTCAGCATATCCTCAAGAGTCTGTATGGTCCACTTACTCTGTCCATCTATCTGTGGATGATAAGCTATATTGAAATGCAGCTGCATGCCCAGTTCCTCGCGGAACTTCTGCCATAAACGGGAGGTGAATCGAACATCACGGTCTGAGACAATAGAGACCGGTACCCCGTGGCGAGCAACGATCTTGCGGATATATATATATATATATATATATATATATATATATATATATCGGCCGACTTCTCGGTCGAAGAACTCTCCCGTATCGCTAGAAAATGGGTGCTCTTGGTCAATAGATCCACGATGACCCAAATAGTGTCGAAGCCCTTTGCCAGCCTCGGTAGCTTGGTGATAAAATCCATCGTGATCTGCTCCCATTTCCAAATGGGAATCTCCAGAGGCTACAGCCTGCCACACGACCTCTGATGCTCAGCCTTGAGCATCCGACAGATCAAGCACCTCTCAATGTACCATGCGATCTCCCTCTTCACCACGACCACTAATAACTCAGGCGCAGATCCTAATACATCTTGGTGGCCCCTTAGTGAATAGAGAATAGATACTTATGAGCCTCCTCCAATACAATCTGTCTGTCCCCACCCCACATCGGAACCCAGACCCGACTACAATGGGCCAACAATATGTGACTATCCTGAACAAATTGGGTGTTCTCGCCCTTGATCCTCTCCAACTTCTAGTTCTCCTGCCGCATACCCTCCGCCTGAGCTTCCTTGATAGAGCTCACAAGTGAAGAATACACAGATATTGTAACATCCTGATTTCCAGGAATGAGATTTTAGGGATTTTTAAGCAATTAAGAAAGCCTACTCGACGAGTTGGAGGCCCCAACTCATTGTGTAGAAACCAAGAAGGGTCGCGTACTCCGGAGAACCTACTCGACGAGTTGGAGGACCCAACTCGATAAGTTGGAGCTGATTACGAAAACCCTAATTTTTAGGGTTTACACCCTATTTAAAGGACCTGAAGTCCTCCCTCCAGCCTCCCTTACCACCTTCACATCCAGAAACAAACCCTAATCGAGCTAACCTCCTATTTTGAGTGTGTGTGTGTGTGAGAGAGAGAGAGGCTAAAAGTGTGTGTTTGGTGCATTTCTTGAAGAAACTTGAACATTTAGAATCTAGGAACAAGAAGGGGATTGCAGATCCAACATCTACATCGTTTTGGCATTCATTTGAAGGTAAAAAGTCATTACCTTCATCATTTTCTTGTTAGATCTCTTCATTCAAGAGTTTAGGGCCATTTGTAGCTTATCATTGAAGCATTTCTGGTTTTGAGCATGATTTGAAGTTGTAATTTCAGATCTGGGCTCTTCTAGGCCCTCATTCACATAAAGTCTCATGCTTTATGAAGCTTTGGCCCTTCTCCATGCCCTAAACCTCTTCCTAAGTCTATTTTTGAATGTTTTAGATTCTTGAAGTCTTGCATACACGTAAAGTTAATTACATCCTATGAGGCTAGATCTACAGTTTGGATCCTTGGTTTCGCTTAAAAGCGTCTGAATGAGGAAAAGACTGAAGGAACTCGACGAGTTGGATGAGGGTTTCCTGCTTTCTAGATTTTGCATGAACTCGATGAGTTAGTGAGATAACTCGACGTGTTGGTTTGGGTTTTCCCGGTATTCTGGATGCTGCATGGACTCAACGAGTTACTTGGTAACTCGGCGAGTTGACTCGGGTTTTTGTGATTTCTGAGTTCTGAAGGAACTCGACGAGTCTATAAGCTACACTCGACGAGTTGGGTCAACATGGACTATTGACCTTGACTGTTGACTTTAACTTTGACCAAGGGTTGACGGGTTTGACTTTTGAGGGTATTTTGGTAATTTGGAATTTATGGGTTTGGATCAATGGTGGTTGAAGGTGTTTGAGTTTGAGAGCCGCGTTTTGGGAGTTTGATCTTTTCAGTTAGTTCGACATTTAGAGGTGATTTTTCCTCACTATACTGACAAGGTCGAAGGCACCAATGTCGGCCCTTTCGTTTTGGATTGTTATCCTGGTTATTGCATGATGATATGCTTAGTGACATGTTAGGTCGGTATCCTGGTATGTAGGATGATGCTATGTTAGTGACCTGTTAGGTCGGTATCCTGGTATATAGGATGATGTTATGTTAGTGACCTGTTAGGTCGGTATCCTGGTATATAGGATGATGCTATGATTAGTGATATGTTAGATCGGTTCGACTGCTTGTACATGCTAGCTAGCGTTTGATATATATATATATATATATATATATATATATACGTATATATATATACGTATGTATTGATTGTATGTTTGGGGTTGGGTTGAGGTGGGCCTGCTTTGTGCTAAAGGCCAACATACCCAAGGCGGCCCTGATAGACTACAGGTCCAATGGGGTGTATCAGTCAGGCCGAAGGCCCGGAGAACGGTCCAGACAGGCTGGAGGCCCGGTAGTGCGGACCAGACATGCTGAAGGTTATGAGAGTGGGCCAGATAGACTGGAGGCCTGATGAGGGCGGTCCAGTCATATTGCAGACTCTATAAGCATGTTGTTTGTTATGATATGGTTATGGTTTGTATAGTGTTGGTATTTTTTGGGGGAACTCACTAAGCTTCGGGCTCACAGTTTTGGATTTTCTTTCAGGTACTTCAGATGATCGCGGGAAGACGAAGGCTTGATCGTGCACCTCCTTCCATTTTATTATTTTGATTTCTAGGATACTCTGACATGAAACTATTTTGAAAACATTTTGTAATAAATAATGGTTTTTGGATGCTTGAAAAATGTAACATCCAAAAATACGACCCCAAAAATTTTTGTTTGAATAATAATAAAAATCATATTCTAATCGTCACATCATAGAACCATGTGTCAATTATCTCAACCCATAATAAAATGTCAGGAAAAGACTGAAGCTGTGGTGTGTGCGATGCCATCATCCCGAGCTCTTCCCTTTACTTGCGGAAGTACCTGAAACCAAAACTGAAACTATAAGCACGAAGCTTAGTGAGCTCCCCCAAACTACCACATACCATACAATTACATATAAAGCATCTACTGAGCCTTGCCCACTACATCCGAATCCGGAAACTAACCAAGGCCTTGCCCTCTGCATCGGACCGAAATCTGGAAACTGCATCGGACCGGAGTCCGGAACTAACCATGGCCTTGCCCTCTGCATCGGACCGAAGTCCGGAACTAACTACATCGGACCGAAGTCCGGTACTGACTGAATCGGACCGAAGTCCATAACTGAATGGGACCTTGTCCCCTGCATCGGACCGAAATCCGGAACTGACTGAACATATCATAAACATATCAACTAGCATGAAAACATATACTGCATACTACATCGGTACAAAGTCCGGAACACATAACACAAAACATGCCTGAATCACAAAGACATCAAGCAGTCTAACTACTACATCGGACCGAAGTCCGGAACTACTGCTAACTAAACGGGTCGGCATTGTGGCCGTAGACCCGTTCCTACTGGAAGGAAACTCACCTCGTGATGTTGACTGCTGAACTCCTAAAAGAGAAATCCCTGACTGCTGAACTCCTAAAAGAGAAATCCCTGACTGCTGCTCCGGCTGCTTCCCAGCTATAATGGGAAATAAATACTAAATCAGAATAGGGATTCCTCTATGGGTAAAATGACCATTTTACCCCTACTATGGTGTGAGACACAACATGGCCCAAAACCTCAATTCCTTCTAAGTCCATCTATGGCCCCACTATAGGCCTACTAATGGCCCAATTTGCTATATTGGGCCTAGGACCCTTTTATTGGGCCTTACCCAAGCCCAATACTCAATCCTTGGTCCTTAGCAACTGAATTCTGATGGGCCATAAAAGCCCAAGGACCCTAAGCCTGAAACCCAGCCCACACCGAGGCCCAACACTCGAAGCCCAAACTGGTAGCATACGTGGGGCGTACACCAAGGTACGCTGAGCGTACTGGCTGCTAGCTTGTACGCGGCGCGTACTTCCTTGTACGCCCAGCGTACGGCTCTGTTAAGCCAACATCTCATTAAGTGATTAATAATCCAATCCATAAGCTACAAATCCATATCCTAAGCTTATTCCATGACTTAAGCCATAAAGTTTCTTACTTGATGGCTTACAAGACTCATAAAGGCTCAAACTTCCACAAATAACATTCTACTTACATAAAACCAACTAGATCTCATGCATGGTTCCATATAAGCCACAAAGATCGAAACTTTACTGCTATGGGGACACTTGAGCTTCAAGGATAGCAATCCCAAGCTCCAAAAACGAAGTTGCAAGATAAAGGTCCTTCCTTTGGACCTAAAAGGTCCAAACTTCCAAAAACTCCTAGATCTAAACTTACAAGAGGAAAGTTGGAAGCTTTATACCTCTTTTGAATGCCAAAAGAAAGGATAATCCCAGATCAATGAGCTCAAGGTGCTCAAGTTCTTCTTCTTCCACTTCTCTTCTCCTCCTTCTTCACAAAAATAAGCTCAAAGATCAAACACACACAAACAAGGAGCAAAGGGGACGAACTAGGGTTTCTCTGGAGTGAAAGATAAGTGGGGATTCCAAATGGGAGGCTATAATGGGGTTTAAATACGCCTCAACCCCTAAAATTAGGGTTTGCCACCTGGTCGCGTAAGCTGGGCATACCTTAAGGTACGTTGCGCGTACGCTCAGCCTCCCTGCGTTTCATTTAAGCAGTACGCCCAGCGTACAAGGGGGTTACGCCCTGCATACAGCTTATGGGCTGCTTACCCTTCGGCCCAAAATAAAGGTCCACTCACAATACTAATTCAGTTATGGCCCAAAATAAACTGAAGAATTAAATAACTTTTATACCTCGGAAACGATCGTTACAAAAAAGTTTTAAATTTTCATGAATTTTATGGATGTTACAGATATCCTCACACATGTTGTTGGTATAGAAGATCCAGCCGACTTGCGGCTCAGGGCATTCGCAACCATATTCTCTTTACCCATATAGTAAAGGATCTCTTAGTCATAATCCTTGAGTATGTCCAGCTACCTACGTTGCCTCATGTTCAGGTTCGGCTGATCCATTGTGTTCTTAGACTTTTGTGGTCCGTGTATATGGTACAGCGGACCCCATAGAGATAATTTCTCCAAATCTTTAGAGCGAATATCACCGCTCCTAACTCTAGATCGTGTGTAGGATATCTCACATCATTCGGCTTCAGCTGTCGCGAAACATAGGCTATCACCCGTCCCCTCTGCATCAGGACTGCTCCTGATCCGATGATCGATGCATCACAAAACACCACAAAATCCTCAATTCCCTCTAGGAGTGTCAACACTGGCGCCTCGCATAGTCGCTGCTTCAGAGTCTCAAATGCAGTCTGCTGCTCAAGGCCCCATCGGAAATCCATCCCCTTCCTCGTCAAACGAGTGAGGGGTACCGAAATCTTGGATAAATCCTATATGAATCTCTGGTAGTATCCTGCCAATCCCAAAAAGCTCCTAATATCCGAGGGAGATTTCGGAACCTCCCACTGCATAACCACCTCGATCTTGACCGGGTCGACCAAATCTCCTCCTGGTTAACGAGGTGTCCAAGGAACTGAACCTCTCGTAACTAAAACTTGCACTTCAAGAACCTGTCATACAGACGTTCTCGCCTCAAAACTCCCAATAGCTCATGGAGATGCTCCTCGTGCTGCTCTCTGGCCTTGGAGTATACCAAGATGTCATCTATAAACACAATGACTGAGCGATTGAGCATCGGTCTGCATACCTGATTCATCAGGTCCATCAATACTTCTGGTGCATTGGTGGCCTAAACGGCATCATCACGAACTCGTAATGTCCGAAACGAGTCCAGAATGCGGTCTTCTCCATGTCCTCTTCCCTAACCCTTACCTGATGGTATCCGGACCTCAGGTCTATCTTGGAGAACTAACATGCTCCTAACAACTGATCAAAAAGATCATCTATCCTCGGGAGTGGATAACGGTTCTTCACCGTTAACTTGTTCAACTCCTAGTAATCAATGCACATCCGGTGTGAACCATCCTTCTTCCTGGCGAAGAGACTCGGTGCACCCCACGGAGAGCTGCTCGGACGAATGAACTGCTTGCCCACAAGTTCCTGCAGCTGTGATGACAACTCCTGCATCTCGGGTGGTGTCAACCGATCCAACGCCTTGGCGATAGGGGTCGCACCTGGCACTAGGTCGATCCTAAACTCGACTTGCCTCTCCGGATGCACTCCGAGCAACTCCTTCAAAAACACATCAACGAACTCCCTGACAACCGGACCGTCCGAAACCGAAACCTGATCCATGACTCGCGTATCCACCACGTACGCCAAATAACCCGCACACCTATGTTGAATATACTATCGAGCCCTGGCAACTAAGCAAAACCTTGAACCTAATCTGGTGCCCTCGCCATAGATAACCAGTTCTCCCCCACTTGGGATTCGAACTATCACCTGCTGACCCTCACAGTCGATCATGGCACCAAAGCGACTCAACCAGTCCATACCCACAATCACACATACATCGCCCATGGAGATCAGAATCAAGTCCATCGGGAAGGATACCCCGAAGATCTCCAAAATGCAACCTCGATAGACTGAAGAAGCAGAAATCTTGTGTTTGTTGGCTATAGAAACTCTCAACGGACACCCAAGCTCTTTTACATGCAAACCGAACTCCCTACTGAACGATCGAGAGAGAAATGACCGACTCGCCCTGGAGTCAAATAATACCAATGCAAGTAAGGAGTTCACTAAAAACATACCTAACATAGGTATAAACACATAAGCATAAAACAAATATAATCAATAAGATAAAAGGATAGAAACATACCAGCCACCACATCTGGTGCTGTCATGGCCTCCTTGGCTATAAGCTGGAAGGCGCGTCCCTATGCCCTCGGGGGCTCTGCTCTACCTTGACTCCCATCAGTAATCCTTAGTGTAGCCGACATTGGAGCCTACATCGGCCGGGCAGCGAGCAATGGACAATTGGTCTTCATGTGACCAACTTGATCGCAGTGATAACAAATCCTCATATCCTGAACTGGGGATGACTGGCAATAATCCCTCACAAAGTGCCCCTCCTTTCCGTATTTGCGGCATACACTACTGGATCTACAAACTCCCGAATGACCCTTCTCGCACTTCCCACAAGTGCGTCCGCGTTAGCCACAAGACCTAGAATCAGCGGTCTTGGACCGCTTTGGCGTAGGATGTGACTGCGTCGGGGCCTGCCTCTTCTCTCGCAACTATAACTCAATCTCAAGCTCACGCCGCCTAACGGCTTCTTGTAACTCCAGCAATGTATCACAATGTTGGGTAGCAACAAACTATCAGATACCAGTCCTAAGCATGCTCAAATAACGTGTCATCTGAGCCTGCTCAGAAGCAAACTTCGGGCAAAACATCGCCCTCTCAGTCAACATACGGGTGATCTCCGTCACCAACTTAGTACCCTGTCTCAACTCCAAAAACTCTTATGCCAACCGCTCCCGCTCAACCCGTGGGATGTAGCGAGTGCGAAACATCTCCCTGAACTGATCCCAAGTAACTGTAGCTCTCTGATCATCAGTATATGACCCTGTTAACAACCTTCACCAGTCCTTTTCTCCGGACTTCAGCAAGTTCAGACACACCTGACCTTCAGGTCAGTAAGACATTAGCATGTGAAAAAGCATCCCTCAACATCAGATAGCCACCTCATGGCTATGAATGGGTCCTGAATCCCATCAAAAGTCAGGGGTTTCGTGTTATCGAAGTCCCGGTACTGAAAAGCCCTACTGGTCCCACCACCAACGGCTGCTACAGCTGCGGAGGCTGCAGTAGCAGCCGTCTCAGCAATGGCTGTATAACTCTCATCAAATTACTTGACCATAGCGGTCTCTATAGGCCAAACATCTCTGGTAACTGTGTCCAGAACAGTGTAGCAACCTCATCATGCAGGATCTCCCGAATCCTGGCATCTAACTCATCTGACCCCATCTGCCCAATAGTCTCGGGCACTACTGATCTACCCTAACTGCCGTCTCCTGATCCCGATCTGGATCCGGTCACAAATCGCCTCGTAACCACCATGCTGAAAATATACTAGGAAGATATCAGACATTCCATATAATAATCAGGGAACCAACTCCCAACAAAGCCCTAGGGTTGTAACTTCCTTGCTACGCGTATGGGTCATGTGCTTTCAGTAGTACGGGCCCATACCACCTTCCACACCTACCAATATTTGTCTCAAGTATCGTCACAATGCCCTAACAATATACATAATCATGGTGAGTGCTCAATCCTCACTCTTAAAGGAAGGTTAATATCTCATAGTTGGTCGACTGACCCCTCACAACTCATCCATGAAACTTCCACCAACCTTGCAGCACTCGTGTATGCTAGTCATACATAACATTGGACCCTATAAACATCTAAATATCTGATCCTACCCTAAGCCCTTCATCAAACAAGAACAGGTAATAAGGCCAAACCAAACATTCACAGGCTATAAGATCTTAATTATGTACAACTATGATGCATACACTAAGCAACTTCAGTAATGATGTCAATTTCACATAAGGAAAACCCTAGGCTATTAGGTATCATATAATCAGGCAATTCTATCATGCAATTCCTGAAGATCCCTAGCCTATCACTAGCATGCTGCTCTAACATATCACAATATCAAATATCCATAAGGTATTTAAGGGTCTACTTACTGGCTCCGACTTATCGTACACTTTGCATCCTCCTTTAGTATTTTGAAAACCATTTGAATTTTTTTTCCTTAGTTTGAGACTGGATTCACACGAGTGTTCCTCCAATTCACTCAAACTAAGGCTCTGATACCAACTTGTAACATCTATAAAATCCATGAAAATTTAAAATTTTTTCCAAGCATTCAAAACGATATTTATTACAAAATGTTTTCAAAATAGTTTCATATCAGAGTATCCCAGAAATCAAAATCATAAAATGCGAGGAGGTGCACGATCAAACCTTTGCCTTCCCGCGATCATCTGAAGTACCTGAAACAAAATCCGAAATTGTAAGCCTGAAGTTTAGTGAGTTCCCCCAAAATACCAACGCCATACAAACCATAACCATATCATAACAAACAAATGCATATAGAGTCTACAATATGACTGGACCGCCCTCAACGGGCCTTCAGTATGGCTGGCCCACTCTCAGAACCTTCAGCATGTATGGTCCGCCCTACCAAGCCTTCAGCCTGTCTGGATCGTTCTCTGGGCCTTCGGCCTGACCTGTATGCCCCATTGGGCCTGCAGTCTATCCGGGCCACCCTGGGTATGTTAGCCTACAGCACAAAGTAGGTCCACCTTAACCCACCCCCAAGCATACATTCAACACATAGATACCAATTTTTAGCATGTATAAACAGTCAAACCGATCTAACAGATCACTAATCATAACATCATCCTATATACCATGATACCGACCTAACAGGTCACTAAACATAGCATCATCCTATATACCAGGATACCAACCTAACAGGTCACTAAGCATATCATCATGCGATAACCATGATAACAATCCAAAAGAAGGGCCAACATTGGTGCCTTCGACCCTGTTGATATAGTGAGAAGAACTCACCTCACAATGTCGAACTGAACAAAACTGAAAAATATCAAACTCTCGAAACATAGCTCCAACTCAAACACCTACAACCACCATTAATCCAGGTCCATAAATTCCCAAATTACCAAAATACCCTCAAAAGTCAAACCGGGTCAAACCTTGGTCATAGTTAAAGCCAACGGTCAAGGTCAACAGTCCATGTTGACCCAACTCGTCGAGTGCAGCTTACAGACTCGTCGAGCTCCTTCAGAACTCAGAAAATTGCAAAAACCATAGTCAACTCGCCGAGTTATCAAACAACTCGTCGAGTCCATAAAATGTCCAAAAAATTGGGAAAAACCCTAACTAACTCGTCGAGTTATCTTACTAACTCGCCGAGCTCACTCATAACCTAGAAAGTAGGAAACACTCATCCAACTCGTCGAGTTGTATATGCAATTCGTCGAGTTCCTTCAGCCCTTTTCTCATTTAGACGCTTTAAAGCGAAACCAAGGCTCCAAACTACAGATCTAGACTCCTAGAGTATAGTTATCATGTAAAGTTGCTAACTTTACGTGCATGCAAAGTCTCAAGATGTTAAAACACCCAAAACTAGCCTTAGGAAGAGGTTTAGGGCATGGAGAAAGGCCAAACCTTGCTAAAGTCGAGAACTTTATGTCCATGATGGCCTAGAGGAGTCCAAATCTAAAATCCTTACTTCAAAACGTGCTCAATACAAGAGATGTCTCAAGAATAAGCAAGAAATGACCCTAAACTCTTGAATGAATAGATCTAACAAGAAAATGATCAAGGTAATGACTTTTTACCTTCAAATGAATGCCAAAACGAAGTAGATACTTGATCTACAAGCTCCTTGTCATTTTAAGCTTCTTAATCTTCAAGTCTCTTCAAGGAATGCACCAAAACACACTTTTAGCCTCACACACTCAAAATAGGAGGTTAGCTCGATTAGGGTTTGTTTCTGGACATGAAAGGTGGTAAGGAGGATGGAGGGAGGACCTAAGGTCCTTTAAATAGGATGAAAACCCTAAAAATTAGGGTTTTCATGTCCAGCTTCAAGTCGTCGAGTTGGGTCCTCCAACTCGTCGAGTAGGTTCTAGAATCCACACGACGAGTTGGGCAGCCAACTCACCGAATAGGTCTGTAATCATGAATATAAAAGCTTTAAATTTTATACATGGGAGTCGGGGTGTTACAACACAAGATCCATACTTGAATCGGGGAGAGTCTTGAAGAATCTAAAAAGCTAGTGGGAGGAGTATTTTTGGGTATGTTTTGATCTTGGGCATGTTGTTTTTCAGTTTGGAGATGAGCACTCAAGGAGGTGGTTCTGGTTCTGGTTCTGGTTTAGGTTCCGACTTAGGTGCAAGTATTGAGCCGATTCGAGAGCAGATGCAGGAGTTTGTCTCATCGAAGGTTACCCGCGAAATTCTGAAATGGATTCCTATGATCTTTGGTTTGGTCAAGGATGGGGTTTTGGTGTTATTGGATAATCGTCATGGGGGCTTTCGGGCTGAGATCATAGCAGGGTTGTTGGGGGCTCATCTGGAGCCCAAGGCTTGTGGACGTATAGGCTCCATCAGGAAGGAGGATCCTATTGTTAGCTCTTGTTATTTGGGATCGGAGATAGGTTATGCACATGTCTTCAAGAGAGTCGACCACATGATTAGATTGTCGTAAAGGTTTCGCGAGCCCTTCATGAGGAGTTACCTGACATCATTGGGCGTGTCACTGACAAATTGGTCATCATGTTCGAGGGTCAGACCTCGACTGTTCAGACGGTTGATGGGATGGTTGGGGTAACCTGGGAGTGGAAGATTAGTTTAGATAGGCATCTGGGAAAGAGGAAGCGGACTCATGGTCTGGATTAACGATCCAACTAGTTGGACGCTACCATAGCTAGTGTTAGAGGCCCGAAGGGCCATGGTGGTTGCACGAAGGATGAAGGGGCACATGAGGATGTTCACAACAGGTCTAAGTGTGGTAGGTATGGATGAAAGGGTCACCTCCGCCAAGAATGCACATTGGAGGTAGAGTTGTGCCATTATTGCCATCATCTTGGTCATATCCTGGAGAATTTCCCCCACTTGGTGATTGGGGCAACCCAGGTTCCATCGCAGGTACTTCTGTAGGAATAGGGAGTCAAGGTTTCTTCAGGTGATATTGCGGGTATGTTATCTTTTGCTTCCTTTTTGGTTCTTATCAGTATTTGTGTTTTTTGGACTCCTACACCAGTGTGGGTAAGCGTTATCTCTGGTTTAATTCTGTATTTATGTTTGGGTTATATTTTCAAGAATTGTTATATGCCAATTACATGTCATTAATCATTAGTGGGTTAGTTAGGGGTTATATCTTTTGAAGCGGGTTCCAATGTGTTCGGTTGTTATTCTGGTTCTTGGTCGAGATCAGTTCAGGGGTATTGGGTGGAAGGTCTATCGTTAGATTCATCGGGTTAGTTCTCCAGTATCGTCGGGTTTTAGTGGTTTTATCATTTGTTTTGTTAAGATCGACAGTTACCTATGGGAGAACTTTTGGGTTCAAGCACTAACGTTGTTAGGAGAGGAGCGATAACAGGAAGATAGTGTGTCAGGTGCATAAGTTGTTTGGTCATTGCATGTTTCAAGGGAATTGTATATTCACATGGGTTGTGTTCGGTTAGAATTCAGTGGTTCTATGAGAATGGAATTTGGGGTGAAGATTCATCAATCAGGGTAAGGGTTATGGATTCTAGTCACCATCATAGGAACTCAAGAATTTTGTATAGTATCATGGAAGGTGAATTGGAGTATCGGACCGATTAAGATTTCAAGAGTACTCTTTAGGATTTCAGAGGTTGGGCAATCATTGGGTTTGGCTGGTAATGAAACACTAGCACTGGTAAGCGTAGGTTGTCAGCATATCGATCATTAGAGGATAAGAAGGATTAGGAATCCTTTAAATCTTATGTGTCGTAAGAGCTAAGTCGAATCAAAGTAAGGGAGAATCGTTCAGGTATTCAGGATCAGAAGCAGGTATGAAACTAGGATGAGTTTCGCATCTCTATTGGGGAGGAACGTGGCCCAAGTGGTCGTCTAGATTGAGGATTGTGTGAGTTAGGAGTTTGGAAAACTTCCCAACATTTGGTTTGCACCTTCTTGGTGTCAGATAGTAGGCTTTGGGGAAGGTTGGGGTTCCAATCATGATTCGAGTTTGGTTGAGTGTTTGTTTGAATCTGGTGGTGTTCGGATTGATAGATTAGCGGTAAGACCATGGGCGGTGGCTATGGTAAAGTGGAAGTGTTGTAAGATTGTGGGGTGACCCGTAGCATTCACCAGCCTCTGTACAGCGGTGAGGGTGTGGAAAATCCTTGATTGGCCACAGATTTCTTCAGATGGTTTAGACTAGGGTGGGTCGGTTCGCAAGGTTGTGGGAGGGCCACAACATGTTGGAATTAGGAATTGGTAGGTCGTTGGAGACCATGTATGATATGAGATTGTAGTTGGTCAGGTAGCATTCTTTTAGCCTTGGATTTGATGGAGAGATGCCTTAGGTAATAATTGCCATATAAGGTTTCTCTCGAGAGTCGTGTGGGATGACTATGTATGTGCATCTTTTGACTCAGCAATCGGGTAGGGTCCGGTGTTTCAGGTAGTTGTCAGACAAATTGGGATCAGGGAGGTCCCGACTGCTTTTGGAAAGCATCTAGAGGCGGCAAAAGGAGTCAGATTGGTTTCAGTGATTTTCGATTTGTATATGGGGTTGCTTGTTATTTAGGGCATATGTTAAGTCGCTTGCAGTGGATTAAAAAAATCTCAGAGTGGTTGATTTGACCCTATTGTGCAGCTCTCGTCTGAGTCTAACCGTTGCAGGGATGAATCTTCTACTCGAAGGATTATCTAACCCTCTTGTCAAGTATAAGTGTTCTGCAGTTGTTAATGGTAAGTGATTTTGTACCCTATGGAGGCATAACATAATTAGAATTGGAAGTGTTTTGGTTTAGCCTGGTATTCAATAAGGATTTAATATGGTAATGATTTAGTATATGTGGTTTGTCAGGGAGTTAGATCAATTTGAGAATTCAAGATTTCAGGTTTTAGGTAAGGTAGGGTTGATTGTCTGCATGGGATTATGGATTCATCTTCTTCGGGTTTGGAGAGTTCTACTATGGTTGGGTTCGGTAACCTCGGGAAGGCCGTTGTGTGATTGGATTTGTGGTTGTGTTGTTCAGGCTGTCTTGCATGCCTGGGAATGGTAAAGAATGATTTCGAGGACGAAATCTAATTTAAGTGGCGGAGAATTGAAACACTTGATATCTGGTATGAAGTTCATTTCAATTTGTTTAAGTTTCTCTTTAGGACACGGCGTGTTGAAGCCTCAACATGACGTGTTGAGATGCTTTTGGCTGCGGATTTTAATAAACCAACACGGCGTGTTGGCAGATGGGAATGAGACCCTAATTTTTAGGGTGTTGCACCCTATTTAAAGACCTGAAGTTCTCTTGAACGACCTCCCTACCATCCTCCTTTGTTATCTAAAACCCTAAATCGAGTATTAAGCTTTCTTGGTGGTGTTCTTGAAGTTTTGAGTGGATTTATGTACTCATTTGAAGGAGCCTTGGAATTTGAAGGTGCCTAGCTTGGAAGGAAGACCAGAGATCTAGAATCTCACCACTTGTTGAAGTCTCCTTGAGGTATCAAGTTCATACCTTGTTTTGTTGTTGATTAGATCTTCACTTATGGGGTTTTATTTTGATTTTGGTCACCTTTTTGGATCTTTGGATGAGTTGGGTTGTTTAAGGGATTATTGTTTCAGATCTGGGTTGTTTTGGTATCCTTGAGCACAAAGGTGCAAGCTTTATGTGAAGAATGGTGTCATGCATGCTTCAACTCCTCTATGAATTCCCTTTTTAGCTTAAGAGTTTCATTTAGTCATATATGGACGTAAAGTTGGCAACTTTACATGATAATCCTTCTCAAGGAGGTCAAATCTATGTTTTAGGGCCATGCCTCTATGGATTAAGTGCTTAATGGTTGAGTTGTTGAATCTTGGGTAAACGTGGTGTGTTTGCAGGCCAATATGGTGTGTTGGCTAGGGATTTCACGATTATCTAATGTTGAAAGAACACATCGTGTCCAAGAGGTAACACAGTGTGTTGGGTCAACATTGACTGTTGACCTTGACTTTGACCTTTTCACTTGACCAGAGTTGACCATTGGATATTTTGGATTTGGGCCTTATTGGGCCTTGTGGTGTCATTACGGGTTTGGGCTATCCTGTAGGCTTGTGTTGCTTAGGGTTTTATTGGACCAGCTGAGAATATGTGTTCGGATTAGGAAAGGTTAATAGGCTTTAGGGTAAGGTCTACGTAAGGGTTTGGGCCCACTTTTCCATTATTGGGCTTTAGATGATTACTGTATCAAGGGCATTAAATGCTTTACGAGTTTGGGCTATCGTGTGGGCTTGTATTGCTTGGGGTTTTGTTGGACCAGCTGAGAATATGTGTTTGGATTAGCAAAGGTTAATAGGCTTTAGGGTAAGGTCTATGTAAGGGTTTGGGCCCAATTTGGAAAATTGGGCCATTATTAGGCTTTAGATGATTATTGGATTGAGGGCATTAAAGGCTTTATGTAACAGTTCCAAGCATCAATATACCATGGATATTGTGGAGAAAATCCGATTATGGAGGTGGAAGGGAGCTGGAATCGAGTGGAGAAAGAAAGGGAAGAAGTGGATGAGGAAAAGGGCAAAAAAATGTCGACATATTTTGCCAATGCCGAAACCACGACGCGACAAAAAATGAACCACGGCGCGGTCCGCTTGATTTGGCAAAGTTGACATTTTAGGCCCTTCTTCCAAAAATCTTTTCGAAAATGGTCCCTAAGCTCACCTAATTATCATATTAGCCCACACATGGTCCTTACTT
Organism: Lactuca sativa; assembly: GCF_002870075.4. Classification (NCBI taxonomy): domain Eukaryota; kingdom Viridiplantae; phylum Streptophyta; class Magnoliopsida; order Asterales; family Asteraceae; genus Lactuca; species Lactuca sativa. Next base: position 129,892,064 of record NC_056626.2, read on the forward strand.
ATCTTAACTTGTATAAAATTGGTCATATATGTTTATTTGGTCAAACTCTCGGGTCAAGTATAAGTTTCTACAATTGACACTATTGCTCCCTCGTTTATTTTCTTTCCAAATATGGTACTTAACTTGGCCAATAACTCATTTTAGTCATTTTCCAACATAATTTATTCAATCATGATCCTAATAATCTAGATGGTCAACTTCTTAAGTCAAACACAAGTTTTCATTTGATGCTCAAACTCTATCAAAATTTATTTATGATTTAGTAATAA